>NC_053156.1:282450601-282548101 GCF_016835505.1 Polypterus senegalus
TGTTAACATTATACAAAGTTATTGTCTGTCTGTTATACCTTCATTGTTATCACTCTTTAATTTAATATTATTCTTTATCAGTATGCTGCTCCTGGAGTATGTGAATTTCCCCTTGGGATTAATAAAGCATCTATCTATCTATCTATCTATCTATCTATCTATCTATCTATCTATCTATCTATCTATCTATCTATCTATCTATCATATAGTGCTTTTATATCTATCTATCTATCTATCTATCTATCTAGAAAAGCAAGCTATTTGTTTTTCAGGAGGAAAATCTGAGAAGCAGGAGACAAAAGACAATGACTCCATTTCATTTCTTTCTGATCTCATTGTTGTCGAGGAGAAACCAGAAAGATATTGAGGAGATCTCCTTTTCTGTTTTTCATTTCATCTCATTTGGAGCTTGAAATCAGAATATAAGTTTAATATGTCACTGTGCTCTGTGCAAATATTTTAAATCTGCTTTTTTTCAATTTCTACTCACGTGTACAGCTGAGCCAGATTTAGTACAGGGGCCCAGCATTTAGAACTGATAGGCAAAGCTTTTTAAGACAAGACAAGTGACCCTGTGTTAGGATATAGCAGGTTGGATAATGACTGACTGACTGACTGACAAGTTAAGGACAACTGTGAAATGGGCAACGTGCACTATTTCTGTGTGTCAATCCTCTCTTTGCGTTGTTTGGAATTGTATTATTCACCTACGTGGGGGCCTGCACATGAAGAAAGGGTATAAAGCCTTGGAACATTGCCCGGCTCTACCTTTGAAGCCGACAGACAGATGGGAGATACCGTCATCCGATCCAGAAAATCCTTCCAACGCAGCGACGAAAATGGCAGATTCTATACATCGGGCTCCCACTCCCGAACTTGTTCCTTGTTATGGCTTCCTCGTCTGTTATGCCGTGTAAACTGTCATTAAA
The DNA here is from genome assembly GCF_016835505.1 of Polypterus senegalus. Classification (NCBI taxonomy): domain Eukaryota; kingdom Metazoa; phylum Chordata; class Cladistia; order Polypteriformes; family Polypteridae; genus Polypterus; species Polypterus senegalus. Next base: position 282,451,531 of record NC_053156.1, read on the forward strand.
AAAGCTACATTATTTCTCCTATGTGATTTCTTACCACCGTATCACTAAGAAGGGGTATTGCCTTTTTATATTATGTCTGTAAAGTTTCGGGTTATGTAACACGCCGCCATTACAAGAGAACTTATTTCAACAAGGGAGCTAGCGCCCCCTGCTGGATACAGAGACATGTTACAATTTTCTTATGAAAAACAATTTATTCCTATTTATTAAAGGCAGATATGTTAGACAAAATGAGCAAATATTGTTAAATGCCAATCAGTGACACTTCATCATCTTCGGCCATCCTTGGCACACCCTTCCTATGCCCATGCAGTTGCTTCTTATGATTTCTATTTTTTATTCGTTTATTTTCTTATAAACTGCCTACAGAGTCTCATTTATAATGTCCTTGCTTCGTGATTTCAGTATTTAGAGCAAAGACAGATTGGCACATAATGATGTGTGTGCAATAAAAGTTCATGGGTAGGTTTTGTTTTTTTTTTTTAAATAAGATTTTTTTAGAAGTGCCATTTCTTAGCCAACTATTGCAGCTTTTTAAATGTGTTATGTGCAAATCGTTACATAAATATGCATTTACTGATTGTGGTGAGGCAACTTCAACGAGTGATGCAAATGCTGTTCTGGTGTTATAAACAAATACCATCGAGGACCTTGGGACGTGAGCCATCCACTTACAGACTGGACTGCCTCTCATCACTTTCTACCGTACTTCTCTTCCTAGCTGGAGACAAATTATTAAACAAAAGTAAGCGATCTGCCACATTTGATTGTTGTTCATGTTGATTGCACACAGAAGATGTCCTGATTACCTGAGTCAGACTGGCAGCAGTGCTCCCCCAGGTTAGGATTTGTAAGTCTGAATGTCAGAATCACTTCCTGATTTTCAGATAAGTGAACATGCAACCTTCAATCAGTCGTGCAAGCCGTGTGAAAAGAATGTGTAGAGCAGGGTGAACTATGTATGCTAAAAGGCAGAAAACAAAGATAATCACTTGACACAGGAACAAGAAATAATCAGCCACAGCTGTCATTCCTCGAGCGCTCCTTCAAAAGTATTAGCATTTTTTCATTTTGCCTCTGTCATAAGGAATACACGTCCTTTAACCACTTCACAGACACATAAGCATCTACCACGGCTTAGGAAATTTAGCAAATGTTCAATAACTATACAAACATAAAATTACTTGGAAGCGTTACTCTAGATTTATACCAGATGGCTACGTAAAGCAATATGACTTTGACAGCATCAATGTTCATAAACGGACAGAAGTGAGAAGGTAGTGCATCTGGTGTACACCAGAGACTGTACTTATCAAGCGTTTCAGAGTAGGAGAACGGCCCCAACCTGCTCAAAAATCTCACAGTGATGAAAATATGGTCATACACTTAGGAATAAGTGTAATGCGTAGTATTTATCCGTTTTCCTAATTTAGAAAACTACAGCTAACTTCACAAAGAATTTAAGAGAGCTTGTGAGCTGACGTAACTCGCTAGGAGCTCCCAGAAGATGGCGATCAGGTAGGGATCAGCAGGCACTTCCCGGGAAAGGCTGAATGTTTTGTAAATGCTGGACAACAATGAACTCACAGAAAAGATATTGACTTGACAGAAATGGAATTATAATATTCAAAATAAATCTTTTGTGTTACGTGATACCTCCAGCTACATGAACAAGCTATGCATTGTCAGCTGAAGTAAAAGCTTTGGCGGAAAATAGACATTTGCAATAGTAATGATTTGGATACGTCACAACCAATCATTTCAGGAATTTTGCACCAAAATCTATTTATCTATCTATGGGCGGTCAGAAAATCGAGAGTACACCTTATGAGAAGGATTTAGGAGTCATAGTGGACTCTAAGCTATCAACTGCCAGACTGTGTTCAGAAGACATTAAGAAGGCTAACAGGATGTCAGGTTATATAGCGCCTTGATGTGTGCATTACAAGTCCAAGGAAGTTCTGCTCAAGTTTTATTACGCACTGGTGAGGCCTCATCTGGAGTACTTTGTGCAGTTTTGGTCTCCAGACTACAAAAAAGACATAGCAGTGCTAGAAAAGGTCCAGAGAAGAACGACTAGGCTGATTCCAGGTCTACAGAGGATAAGTTATGGGGAAAGATTAAAAGGGCAGAGCCTTTACAGTTTAAGCAAAAGAAGATTAAGAGGAGATATGACTGAAGTGTTTAAAATTCTGAAAGGAATGAGTACAGTGGATCGAGACCATGTCTATAAAATGAGTTCCTCAAGAACACGGGGACACAGTTGGAAACTTGTTGAGGGTAAATTTCACACTATCATTAAGAAGTTTTTCTTTACACAAAGAATGATAAACACTTGGAATAAGTGACCAAGTAGTGTGGCAGACAGTAAGACTTTAGAAAATTTCAAAACTCAACTTGATGCTTTTTTGGAAGAAATAAGTGGATAGGACTGGCGAGCTTTGTTGGCCTGTTCTTGTCTAGAGTGTTCTAATATTCTATCTAAATTATCTATTATATAGTGCCTTTCATTATCTATCTATCTATCTATCATATAGTGCCTTTCATTATCTATCTATCTATCTATCATATAGTGCCTTTCATTATCTATCTATCTATTATATAGTGCCTTTCATTATCTATCTATCTATCTATTATACAGTGCCTTTCATTATCTATCTATCTATCTATCTATCTATCTATTATATAGTGCATTTCATATCTATCTATCTATCTATTATATAGTGCATTTCATATCTATCTATCTATCTATTATATAGTGCATTTCATTATCTATCTATCTATTATACAGTGCCTTTCATTATCTATCTATCTATCTATCTATCTATCACCTTTCATAATATATACGGGTGATGTCTATGACTTCAAGCAGTCATTGCGTATAAGGGATATGCAACAAAGGACTGGATATGACGTCTTTAGTAGACCTGCCATTGCTGTCCCCCAAATATTATCGCACCCAGCAATAGAAGGTATGAAGAAGAATGTAGAAAAAGTGTTGTTATTTCTATATGCTGTGACCAAAATGTATACAAATCCCCTCAAATGAAAGTCTGCAATGTGCACTTTTAAACACGTCTGAATTGTGGCACAGAGGAGGAAATTGAGGAAAAAACGTGCCTCTGTCCCAAACAAAGGGTGGTAATGTTAGAAAAAGCAGATAGGACAAATTGAAAGATTTCTGTATTTTTCGCCAACCAGCATAGAGAGGTTTGCAGATTTCAATATACTTATCTATAAACAGCATATGCAAGGTTATAAATATTATATCATGTAAAGGAAAATAAGTAATAAAATAACATGCACTCAAAGCCAAACTTCAAGTCATTGTGAATCATATTATATAAAACCATACCTTGCCAACCATGTCAGCTGAAATGAACCCTTATCTTAATTTCATACAACTATTTAAACACAATTATAGGATCTAAAAGCATAAAGCCATAAATCTTTCTTTTTTTTGTCTCCTGTTACTCTTTCATTATGTTTTGCCAACAATAAAATTTGCAGTTGTTAGATAACATTTATTTTTCTTTGACAAGTAAAGTCCAAAAAAGATAATGGGCCTCTGTGAAAACCAAATTAGAATCCCAGCCTGTACAATCTGTCAGTAAACACATAACAGTGAAAAACTGCGTTTCTTGTGACCTTTACACCAAACTCTCATCAAATATCGCTCGATTAATTACAGACGTTACAGAGTCCGTTGTCGTTATGGTATATTTGCAGAAATGCGGCTCCCAAACCTCCAAAGTGCTCCACTGTTGCCTGCAGACATCCATCCATGTCCAGTTCTCCAGCTTTTTCAAGGAACAAACTGTCTTCTTCTAAGATTTTGATTCATAAGTCCAGAGCGCCTCCTAATGGTTGCAACCCAGCCATTGTGTTTTTGTGTAAGGGTGAGTCATCTGACTTCCTTTTCACCTTGGAGGAATGACTTTTTGACCACAAGTCTTCTATGAAGACCACTCTGCATTGTAGATGATTGTTGGTTTCTGCCAGTTTGGAGCTTGTAGCTGTACTGGACATCTTTCAGTTTCAAACGGAATTAAGCTTGATGGATTTCTCGTTGTCTGTGAAGTTACTGGTCCTCAGCTGTGCCTGTCTGTAAAAGAGCTTGGACAGGACATCTGGAAACACCTGTCTGCTTGGTGGAGACCTTGATGATGGGTCTTGCTCCTATGCTCTGTGTTTGTCCTGGCGTAAGATTTGCAGGTTTAACCTCCACCTCTACCATCACTTACCCTCTTTAGTCTGGTTGTCCTTGCCTGGTGCTATTCTTCAGTTTTAGTTAATCACTTTGGTAAAGCCTACACTTTATATTGTTAATAACAACAACATTTACTTTTATAGCATGTTTTCTTACAAATGATGTGCTTTACAAGATGAAGAAAGAAGAAAGAAAAATATAAAAATAAGATTAGGCAACACCAAGTAACAAAGAATAAAGTAAGGTCTGATGGTTGGGAGGAGAGAAAAAACAAACTAACAAAAAAACTCCAAAGGGCTGGAGAAAAACAAAAAAACAAAATCTGCAGGGGGTCCGATGGCCACGAGACCACCCAACCACCACTGGGCATTCTACCTAACATCAATGATCTCAATCAGTCCTCATGTCTTTCAGGCTCCACGTGAAATAATAAGATGATGACAGTCAGGTGGACCTCTGGCCTTCAATCCATCAATGTACAACATCCATCCATCCATTATCCAACCCGCTATATCCTAACTTTAGGGTCACGGGGGTCTGCTGGAGCCAATCCCAGCCAACACAGGGCACAAGGCAGGAAAAAAAACCCAGGCAGGGTGCCAGCCCACCGCAGGGCACACACACACCAGTGACAATTTAGAATCACCATTGCACCTAACCTGCATGTCTTTGGACTGTGGGAGGAAACCCACACAGACACGGGGAGGACATGAAAACTCCACACAGGGAGGACCCAGGAAGCGAAACCAGGTCTCCTAACTGCAAGGCAGCAGTGCTACCCACTACGCCACCGTGCCACCCATCAACGTACAACAACAACGACATTCATTTCTATAGCAAATTTTCATACAAATGATTTACAAGATGAAGAAAGGAAAAAAAGAAAAAATATAAAAATAAAATAAAGCAATACTAATTAACATAGAATAAAAGTAAGGTCCGATGGCCAGGGAGGACAGAAAAAAAATCAAAGAAAAACTCCAGAAGGCGGGAGAAAAAAACAAAATCTGCAGGGGTTCAGAGACCATGAGACCACCTAGACAGCCCCCTCTAGGTCATTCTACCTAACATCAATGATCTCAATCAGACCTCATGGCTTTCAGGCTTCACGTGGAAGAATTAGATGATGATGGTCTTGTGGATCTGTGGCCTTCAATCCATCAATGTAAGGACAGCACGGTGCTTTGATCAGGTGGTGATGGTGGAGGAGCAGATCGGCAACACAGAGAACTGGAAAAAGAACAGAAGAGAGAGTAGGGGTTAGTATGGATTGAGGAGCCATGATGAAAATGATACTTCAATGCATATACAGAATATCAGGATTAAGCTAAAATGAAGCCATGTTCAAATAATGTGTTTTTAGCAGTTTTTTAAAGTGCTGCACCATATCAGTAGGCTCTTCCAGATTTGAGGTGCATAACAGCAGAAGGCCGCCTCACCACTTCTGTTAAGTTTAGCTCTTGGAATTCTAAGGAGACACTCATTTGAAGATCTAAGGTTACGATTAGGAATATAAGATGTCAGACATTCTGATATGTAAGATGGACCTTAGAGATGATTTAAGGCTTTGTAAACCATAAGCTGTATTTTAAAGTCAATTCTAAATGGCACAGGTAACCAGTGTAGTGACATCAGAACTGGAATGTAGGGACTCTATGGTGGCCTGATCAGCTAGTGGTGGTGGTGGTGGTAAAGCACTGGACTACTGTATATGCCTACAAAAGCCTCACGTTTGTTAACTGGAAGGTGTTCCATTCCAATATCAGTGTCCTTCTTTGAAGACATACAAATATCCCGCTGTACTGCTTCACATTTTGCAAATTTTACAACATGCTTGCTTCTATTGACTCACTAATCCAGAAGACGTAAAATAAGCACCTAAGACAAAGAAGTGTCTGAAGCGCCTAAGTACCGGATGTGAAGTTCTCTGATTTTATAGCTGAGCTGACTGTCAGTCACATACCCAAGGACTTGTGTGAATGTCAACAAAAACTGTTAAAACATTTGACACTTTTGTGGCAGTTACAATATAATATGTCCTGAGGATTTTCTGCTAAATCTATTTCGTAAATGTGTTTTAGGATTAAACACAAATTAAAAACAGTTCAGTGTTTTGTTTTTTTTTCTTTAAATTATACAGATTTTACTCTGAAACCAAAACCAAGACATGTGCATTTTGGAAGAACACTTTGTAATTTCAAGTTGTGGAGCAGAGGGGTAATGCAAGGAGAACGTGTGTTTCTTCCAAACATTATGGTGGGGGGAACGCAGATTATGTATCTGTCTGTCGATAACGTGACAAGCTCCAGTTGCTTTTCTTCAGTGCAGGCAGGTTTTATATACTCTGGACACTAGATAATGTTTCAGTTCTTTTTGTACTGGTAATTCATATTTAGGAAGCAGTGAACACTTGTCCAGAAGAAGAATTACGACTTGTTCTTTTTGAATGTGAAAAGATAATAAAGGGAATGATAGAATGCCATGTTCTTCCCGTGTCTGCGTGGGTTTCCTCCGAGTGCTTTGGTTTCCCCCCACAGTCCAAAGACATGCAGGTTTGGTGCATTGGTGATTCTAAATTGTCCCTAATGTGTGTGTGTGCCCTGCCCGAGGTTTGTTTCCTGCCTTGCGCCCTGTGTTGGCTAGGATTGGCTCCAGCAGACCCCCGTGACCCTGTAGTTAGGATATAGCGGGTTGGATAATGGATGGATAATATAATATAATATAATATAATATAATATAATATAATATAATATAGGGCCGGTACGGTGGCGCAGTAGGTAGCGTGGAGTTTGCATGTTCTCCCCGTGTCTGCGTGGGTTTCCTCCGGGTACTCCGGTTTCCCCCCACAGTCCAAAGACATGCAGGTTTGGTGCATTGGCGATTCTAAATTGTCCCTAATGTGTGTGTGCTTGGTGTGTGTGTGTGTGTGTGTCCTGCGGTAGGCTGGCGCCCTGCCCGGGGTTTGTTTCCTGCCTTCCGCTCTGTTATGGCTAGGATTGGCTCCAGCAGACCCCCGTGACCCTGTGGTTAGGATATAGCGGGTTGGATAATGGATGGATAATATAATATAATATAATATAATATAATATAATATAATATAATATAATATAATATAATATAATATAATATAGGGGCGATACGGTGGCGCAGTAGGTAGCGTGGAGTTTGCATGTTCTTCCCGTGTCTGCGTGGGTTTCCTCCAGGTACTCTGGTTTCCCCCCACAGTCCAAAGACATGCAGGTTTGGTGAATTGGTGATTCTAAATTGTCCCTAATGTGTGTGTCCTGCGGTGGGCTGGCGCCCTGCCCGGGGTTTGTTTCCTGCCTTGCGCCCTGTGTTGGCTAGGATTGGCTCCAGCAGACCCCCGTGACCCTGTGGTTAGGATATAGCGGGTTGGATAATGGATGGATGGATAATATAATATAATATAATATAATATAATATAATATAATATAGGGGCGGTACAGTGGCGCAGTAGGTAGCGTGGAGTTTGCATGTTCTCCCCGTGTCTGCGTGGGTTTCCTCCGGGTACTTTGGTTTCCCCCCACAGTCCAAAGACATGCAGGTTTGGTGCATTGGTGATTCTAAATTGTCCCTAATGTGTGTGTGCTTGGTGTGTGTGTGTGTGTGTGTGTGTGTGTGTGTGCGTGTGTGCCCTGCCCGGGGTTTGTTTCCTGCCTTGCGCCCTGTGTTGGCTAGGATTGGCTCCAGCAGACCCCCGTGACCCTGTAGTTAGGATATAGCGGGCTGGGTATTGGATGGATGGATGATACAATGCTGATTGAATGAAGATCTTTCTGTTGCTCATATGATGTAATAATCATGATACTGAGTGTCCCGGGACACCTGGTAAGATTGCAAAGCTTTCCTTTTAGCATTTTTAAAACTTTTTTTGATTTAGGTTTGGGCCTTCAATGACCATTTATGTTCATTTTAGTGTTCTCTACCAATACACAATGCTTAAACCAGTCCTCTTTCTGGAAAAGTAACCCACTATTGTAAAACTTACAAAAAAAAAAAAAATGTCAAAAATGGAGACGAAAAGCCTGAACGGGGCATGTAAGCCATACTTATTTTGAAATAATAAAAGGCTCTTTAGCTTTAAAGCATAAAACCAGATGTTCGTTCTCTAAAGCTGCCATTTCAAGAAATTCTTACCCTTGCAGAAAATAAATGGGGTACCCTATTAAAAAGAAATAAGGAAGAGCGTTGTGTTCAAAATGTGTAATTTGAGTCTTAAATCACCAGACTGTTTGCAGCCAATTTATAATCTTCTCTTCTTCCTTTGAAAGCCAGTCCCGGTCCTACACCATCTTGAATATCCTTTAAATTCTCTAAAAAAAAAAAGAAAGAATAGGAAAAAAGTGGCATTAGTGCACAGGAGAATAGGGCCTTACTTTATTTACTGTTCCAGTTATTAGCCGAATGGAAAGGTGATTCGTTTCCTTGTCTCTTTCCCCCCTGATGCTGTTGAACCATCTCTGCATTTTCTGAACTTTCCAGAACAGGACACCCAGGGCATGCTGGGATAGTTGAACAGGTTTGGAAAATGGACTGAGTGCAGTTCAAAGCGTGTATCTCACGTAGTCTAACACATTCAATTGTCACTGTTATTTATTTTTTTTTTTTAATAAGACTCTTTGTTACAAAACAATTTAATAAACAAAAATGTGATAACTGGCTTTTTGATGGAATGACTGAACAAATGTGAAATGCTCCAACTTTCATATCAGTTAACCAAGTCCCTGAGCACACCTGAATGTCACACCGCGCTACGGTTTCTAACTTGTCTTTAATTCTACGACTCATACAACTGTACATTTTCTTGTGATTTATTTTAGAGATCTGAACTACAATGAACTTCAAGAGTTCCCCGTTGCCATCAGAACACTGGCTAAGCTACAGGAGCTGTAAGTAAGGTTTTCTCATGACAGTATTTGAAGTAAGTGATGATATTTAAAGGGCCGCTTCTAGACTTTAAATAGAAGGAATAACCAAAGATTTACATTCTTTGTAAAACGTATCACCATAATGAGCATCACATTTTGATTGCGATTTGTTAACTAACTATAAAAGAATTTAGAATAATAGATTGTTTAATCCAAATCAGTGTCATGGTGGCGATGGAGCCAATCCTGGCAGCACAGTGCAGAAGTCAAGAACCAAGTATAGATAGTCCAGTCGAATGCTGGTCACCAAACCCGCCCTCACAATGGACCAGTTTCATATCGATAGCTAAAGGGCGCATCTTGGGGGGCTCCGTATTGTACTGTGATTCACCACCGGTCAAAAGTTTCACTCGCCTTGTCAAACTTACAGCACAAAGTCCAAGTGGTACTTCAGAAGGTGTAACAACACGGCAGTCTGTTCCAAACTGTGCTGAAGACGGACGGAGGGGTTTTTTAAGTAATCAACAGAAGTTGGGACACCTGTGCAAATTGTTTGCTTCAACTTGCGAGGCTTCATTTACTTTAAATGCTGCAGAATATCTGCATTTGTATTAGTTGTTCCCTGAAGAAGGCCCATTTGTAATATTCTGACATTCCCTTTTTGTCACTTTTTGCTAACCTAAACTTTAAACTTAAACTTCTGGCAGATTACTGCTTACCATTTTAATATTTTAAGTTATTCAGTGTATTTCAACTAAATTAACTCTTAAGGGGATGGCACAGTGGCGCAGTGGGTAGTGCTGCTGCCTCACAGTTAGGAGACCCGGGTCCTCCCTGTGTGGAGTTTGCATGTTCTCCCCGTGTCTGCGTGGGTTTCCTCCCACAGTCCAAAGACTTGCAGATTAGGTACATTGGCGATCCTAAATTGTCCCGTGTGTGTGCCCTGCGGTGGGCTGGCACCCTGCCCAGGGTTTGTTTCCTGCCTTGTTGGCTGGGATTGGCTCCAGCAGACCCCCATTACCCTGTAGTTAGGATATAGTGGGATGATGGATGGATGGATAACTCTTAAGGAAAAACAGAGGAGCTCTAAAACTTTTGACTGGTCGTGCATTTGTCTTTTTGTGTGCCTGGAGGATTTTACAATTTATAGAATAAAGAGTGAAAACGAAAAAAAAAAAATCCCTGTCCAATGTACCCAATGACCTTGAGTCAATCAGTCCACGTTTCTTATAATACACTTTGAAGATCACAACATCAAGCCAAACATGCGGAGGCGGAGTGGTGGCTCTGAGGCCAGGGATCTGCACTGGCAATCGGAAGGTTGCCGGTTCAAATCCTGTAAATGCCAAAAGGGACTCTGCTCTGTTGGGCCCTTGAGCAAGACCCTTAACCTGCAATCGCTGAGCGCTTTGAGTAGTGAGAAAAGCACTATATAAATGCAAAGAATTATTATTATTAATTCAGCTATAGCACTTGAGAAATCCCATTTATCTATCAATCCTATTTCTAACTTGACATTTTAACGTCTCCATGGCTTGACTTCCAACTACACTGCTGAATATCTTGCTGTACATGCAGTTCTCAACAGATTTTTATGCATTCATTTATAATTTGGTTCTTGCTGCCATATTCACTGCAGCATTTTCTTTGAAGAATTTGTTTTAGGTAACAGCTGGCATCAACCTTGCATTTCCTTTTCATTAACTTACATTTTTTTGTCATGTCATCTTTTAATATCTGTCTGCATACAATGAAGACGTTCAGCTTTTCCAGTCTTTTCTCGTACCAAATTCCACTAAACCCTAAATCGTCTCCATCACTTGTAATATTGAGACCAAAACTGCATACAGTTTTCTAAATGTGGCTTTAGTAGTTGAAGAGCCCAGCCTGTGAATATTGCCTACTTGACTTCACCCACACCCACCTTCAGCACGGGCACACCAGAGCGGTTTGGACACCATAGTTAAATTTGCTGATGATGCTGCCATAGAGCCATACAGTAGGTCGGATCACTAACAGTGATAGAATAACTAAATAACCAAAGAAGATGTCACATTGCTTGACTTCTAGTCACTGGGTATGTCAGACTTGCCCACAGTAGTAGCCGATCATGTTACATGCCATGTCAAGTTAGCAGCTGTGTCCAGGTCTCCCAGTGTGCTCATTTTTGTGACAGCCAATAGCATGCTACCTGATGGAGCCATTGCTGTATGAAGGGTTATCAGGTTTGACAAGTCCAGCTGTAATTTCAGAGTGCTTTTCTTTTCTCCCTTCTGCTGCTGTACATAAAACATGAGACATCAGACAGACCCGATTCTCTTTTGTTTCTGAAGTTCAAAACACCTGCGTTTCTTAGTCCTTGTTCTTGCTTTATATGCATTGGACCTCCGACTGAGCGTTCATTGGTTGTCAGCTCTCATGCACACAGAGCCGCCCCTTACAACTAAAGACAAAACCAAAAAGGTTTGAGTGTGTGAGTCATGGATTTTTTGGATGGAGTCGCTGGGTATGTCACATTAGGTGAATGGTATATACAGGATGAGACCATCGTCTGCCTCCACCTCACTAACATCATGCAAATGAAGGCTATGACTTGAAATCCTTAACAGAAATGGCCTGAACAGACAAGTGGTGCCAGGACAGCAATCTCACCCTTAATGTTACCAAAACCAAGGGACTGGTACAGTATCTTTGTTATTACAGTGTGTAGCAAGAATGAGTCGGAGACATCATAAAGATTTGGGGCAGCAACCCGTATAATTGAATCGGCTGCAAAAAGTAAGTTTAAATAGCACGATGTGCTTAGTTCAGAGTCCAGAACAGAACTGCCTGTACTGAGGCAAGATGGCAGTTTTAAAGGGCTGGAAGGGAAATGACGTCATCTATGCCAGAACTAGGAGTGGTGTCCTTGTGCCTGGAAGTGACGTCATCCTTGGGGCCGGCAACAGGCGGGATTTCCCGGAAAAGGTCTGCAAGGGACTGAGAGAGATAGTCAGTACACTCCGCCACCCCTTGGCCTGGCGTAGAGTTACTAGTGTTTAGGCCCTTCAGCTGATTCCCATGCGCACGTGCGTGACAAGTGCTAACCTTTATAGCTTATACAGATAGCACGTAGTTTCTACCACTTTGTAAAAATATTTTTACTTAAATTTTGTCTGAGCAATATTCAGAATCACTTTTTGTCTACCTTACTTTAAAAATCATCCATCCATCCATTATCCAACCCACTATATCCTAACTACAGGGTCACGGGGGTCTGCTGGAGCCAATCCCAGCCAACACAGGGAGCAAGGCAGGAAACAAACCCGGGGCAGGATGCCAGCTCACCGCAGTTTAAAAATCATTCTAAAAGGAGTTCTTTTTTTCAGCAGCACATAATAATAAATCAGTTTTACTTGATAATTTAAATATATGTTTGAAATTATGAAACTATAAAATCAAGAATTCTGTTGGATTTTTGAAAATCCATTTCTAAATATAACAGATAACTGAAACTGCATAAATGATTCCTACATTATTAGCATAGTGTGTTTTCTTTTTTGTACCAGTAAACCCCCAATTCTCTAAAGAATCGCAAATCCAAGAATGGCAATCACTTTCTGTTCCCTCCGATCTTTGGAGGGATGACAAATCATGGAGAGTGGGAGCATCCTGGGAAAGTTTACATTTAATTAAATAAATATATTTGTACTAAAATTAACCAATTTATTAAAACTAAAATTGAAATGTAATTGTTACAGTATATCATTTAAATCCAAAATGTTTTTGAGTTGCTGCACTCATAAGTAAAAAAAATATCGGAGTGCAAAGGTGTAAATGAAGTAAATTGGAAACAAAAGAAATCATAAAATTGTAAATTCAAAATAGTTAATCAAAAATGTCCTTATAAACACCATTTTTGGTAAAGACGGTTTCCTGTTCTTGAATTAGCTCTCCCTGGTATGGAGTAGTTAAAACCTTCACTTTAACGTTACACGAAAGCCGGACTCTTGAAAAGGCAACATTAAGTTCTCCATGTCCAAATACAGGCTCAGACTGGCAAATCCCTACTCTGTCCATGGTTTGTCCTTGGGATTTGCTGATCGTCATGGCAAATGCAGCCTTAATGGGAAATTGGCGTTGTTTAAGTTTAAAAGGTAATTCCAGGTCAGAACTTGTAAGGTCAGTTCTGGGAATCAAAGCAGTATTGCCAGTATGGGATCTCGTAAGCACTTGTGCCTCAATAACATTTTCTCTCATGCTGTTCATGACCAACCGTGTACCGTTGCATAAACCTTGTTTAATATTAAGGTTTCTTAATAGCGTGACTGTTGTCCTTACTTTAAGGTTAAGATTGTGTTATGGTAATCCGGCCGGGTTAATAGTGTTTAAATATTGTAATGGGAAATTAAGATGCTCACTTTCGTCTTCAGAATCAACACTTTCAGTACTTAGAAAGACGTGGCTTTCTCCAGTTGGTTATTTATCCGGTCAACGTCAATATTCTTTGGACATAATATACTGTAGGTTGTGTTGTGTTGCTTGGGCGCTACTTACTGACTCTGGGAAGCCGCTGGGTTTGACTCTGGGGCGCTGGGCGCCACCTAATTCCCTGATGGTGATGGCTTGCTTCTGGCCTCTGGCATCCGTGCATATATACAACCTTCATTTAGTAGTATAGATACCTAAAAGTGCGTAAAACAAATCACAAATTAAATTTAGAAGAGTAATTCATACATTGTTTTTCTCACTGGAAATAATTTTGTCTATAAACATTATGGAATGTTTGCAACATCAAACAAAGAGATGAAACATTAATCATTTTCATTGTCGTCACCTGCAGGTCCTTTGAAAAGCCATTTAATAACCCTTTTGCCTGCTGGGCCTTTTGGCTTTGCAAATGTTTGTTTATGTGCGTGCTGTTTTGGATGGACTTCTTCATAAAGGCATTTATTGTCATTGTCAATTTCAATCTTTTTAGCCACTTCAATTTTCAGTTTGGTCACAAACTTAAGAACGTGGAAGGCAGACCACGTGTTTACTTACCAGGGGATGCTGTGCAAAGGGTCAGCAACTCTCAATTAATTCTGGTTACCGTCACAATGATAACCTGAAGTTAGCACAACACATCCAGAAAGGCTCACCAACGACCTCAGGTACCTGATTAAAGCTTCATGATTACAATAAACTCTCACAAGGGGCTGGAAGCCTTTTATAACATCCATGAAACAAACCTACACAGGATGCCAGTTTTTCACATGGCACACACACACACACAGAGTGTTTCATACCAAAATAATTTTGTGTTGCACTCAAACTAACCTGCTTGTCTTTGGATTGTGAGCAGTTTGAACATCAGTATCTGGAGAAAACCATAGCAGGCCGTAAGGAAAAAGTGCCAACTCCACACAAGTGGTGAGCCATGCAGGGAGTTGAACCGATTCTTCTGAAGCTGTCCGGCAGCAGCAGCAGCAGCGCTGACCACGGTGTTGCAATGACATCCGACACCAATGATAATTCTATCGAGAAAAATCATTAAGTCAACTACAAAGCTGCACTGAGCACCACTGTGAGAGTGACCCAGCAGCCAGCCGAAGGTGCCAAGCTTCCATTTGTTTTAATGTTCGTTTAGCCCCTAATGAGATTAGCATTTTTCTTGAGGCATGCAGAGAAGCCTACAGCCAAAACAGTAAAACGTACTAAAGTCCATTTCGGTCTGATTATACTAATTTTTCTTCACTGTTCCCTATTTGATTGCAGAACTCTGCATTATGTAATGCTTTCTTCCTAACTCCAGTTGTTATACTTAGTTACTTAGCGCTAAGCCACATTATTGTTACTGACCTGAACATGAAATTCTGAAAGGCTCATATTTATTTATTTTTTATCTTCTTCTAGTGGCTTTCACAACAACAACATTAAAGCGATTCCAGAGGGAGCATTTGTTGGAAACCCCCTGTTGCAAACCATGTAAGTCTTCGACTGAACTTGTAATACGCATTTATATGCAGGTTTTGCTAAACTGAACCTACCTGCCTGTCTTTTCTCTTACTGTTTAACGGAAAAAAAAACCCAAACATTTGGACAGACGTGTGATTACGTGTTTAATCACATATGCAAATGATTGTGTACTCGTAAACAAGAGCGTAATGTAAAACCTACGCATGTTCAGGTGTTTGTAGGCTGCTGTATATGTGTTAATATACACAGAGTATTGCATAGGTTGGCACACATGGTGGAGTAAATGTACGTTATGTATGTGCCTGTGCCAGGGCCGGATTGAAGAACTCTTGAGGCCCTAAGCACTTAAAAGATTTTGGTGCCCCCATATGTATCTAATTCAAAATATAAATAATAATAAACTAAAATAAAATTGTATTTTTCGAAATGAAACAAAAGCTACAGTAAGATGGAAAATAATGTTTATTTTTGTATACTTTCACTTTATGTATATTTAAAAGTCTTCTTTTATTTTTTCTAATTGCAAAGTCTTTGATCAGATCCTCAAAACTAAATCCTACATAACCTCTATACTTGTGGGTAGTGCTGCTGCCTCACAGTAAGGAGACCCGGGTTCGCTTCCTGGGTCCTCCCAGCGTGGAGTTTGCATGTTGTCCCCGTGTCTGTGTGGGTTTCCTCCCACAGTCCAAAGACATGCAGGTTAGGTACACTGGCGATTCTAAATTGTCCCTGGTGTGTGTGTGTGTGTGTGCCCTGTGTTGGCTGGGATTGGCTCCTGTGATCCTGTAGTTAGGATATAGCTGGTTGGATAAGGGATGGATGGACATCTATACTTAGTAGAGATAAGACATCAGGCCTTCCTATATTATTATTATATATGAATTTATATATTGTCACAATGACAAGACATATGAGTCATTAAAAAGGTTTGGGGCAGCCACCCGTATAATTGAGTTCCTGGCTGCAAAGTCGATCAAATGAATAAAGCACTGCTGTGCACAAAACTGAGTCCAAGACAGAACTGAGGGACTAGGGAAAAGGTGTAGACAGGAAGTGAGATCATAGGGATCGGGCTCATGGTCTTCTGCCATAGGTTCGAGTCCGGACGTGACATCACAGGGGCCGGGGCCGGCAAGGTCTTCTTCCATAGGCTTGGTCCCAAAAGTGATGTCAAGAGAGCCAGGTGGGATCTCCCGTGAAGGGTCTACAGGAAAGGGAGAAAAAAGAGTCAGTGCACTCTGCCACAACCCAGCATGCTTTGGAACTGCCCTTACTCAAGCCCTTTAGCTGCCTCCTATGCGCACATGTGTGACAATATATATATATATATATATATGAATGTATGTAATTTTTTCATTTAATGTCGGAACCCCTTCTTTTTGGAACCTGGTTCAGCAGCACCATTTGCACTATTGCACCATATGGTCCCTGTTAAATCCAGCAATAGAAAATATCTGTGGTGCCCCCAGTTTCCTTGATGCCCTAAGCACGTACTTATTTTGCTTAATGGTTATGCCAGCCCTGGGCTGCGCTCACATGTGTTCACCAGTTAGCACATTGTCAATCTGTATGTAAATGTTTGTTCTGATTGCATATACAATACATGTGCATTCAGTGCATATGTTTGAGGAAAGTTGTATGTTTTGAGTATAATTTCTGAATGTATATACGCTTTTTCATGAGTTTGTTTTTTCACACATATGACACATTGAGAATGAAATAAATAAAAAAATTAAAATCACACAAGCCTAAAATCCCAGCCAACCATTATATATACTGCAAAGATCATTCCACAGTATGAACTTTTTCATTTACAATTTGGTGTGGTCGGCTGTATGTGAAACTTGTGCATTCTCTATGTGTGTGTGTGTGTGACTTTCTCTCGAGACTGTCATTTCCACCCTCATCTGAGACATGCAGGTCAGAGCTCTAAATTGACTCACGGTGAGTGTGTATGTGAGTTCATACATGAATCTATTCTGTAATGGACAGGCACATGTACTGCCTATAAATAAGTATTCAGCCCATGGAATATTTCATATTTTATTATTATCCGCCATAATAAATGGACAAGTGTATTCATATATCCATGCAGTTGCAATGTTCCTGTAATTCCAACAGATGGCATGTAACAAACATTTATAGTAATAAAATACATTACATTTCTCATTCTGACAGATGGCGCAACACAAACATTAACACTTCTTCTTCTTCTTTCGGTCTCTCCCGTTAGGGGTCGCCACAGCAGATCATTTTCTTCCATATCTTTCTGTTATCTCGTCATCTTGCTCTGTCACCCACATCACCTGCATGTCTTCTCTCACCACATCCATAAACCTGCTCTTAGGCCTTCCTCTTTTCCTTTTCCCTGGCAGCTCTATCCTTAGCATCCTTCTCCCAATATACCCAACATCTCTCCTCTGCACATGTCCAAACCAGCACAACCTCACCTCTCTGACTTTGTCTCCCAACTGTCCAACCTGAGCTGACCCTCTAATGTCCTCATTTCTAATCCTGTCCATCCTCGTCACACCCAATGCAAATCTTAGCGTTTTTAACTCTGCCACCTCCAGCTCT
Source organism: Polypterus senegalus (assembly GCF_016835505.1). Lineage (NCBI taxonomy): Eukaryota > Metazoa > Chordata > Cladistia > Polypteriformes > Polypteridae > Polypterus > Polypterus senegalus. The sequence goes on from NC_053156.1 coordinate 282,469,147, forward strand.
GTCTCCTGCTCTCTGGTCAATGCCACCCTCTCCAGCCCATATAACATAACTGGTCTCACTACCGTCCTGTAGACCTTCCCTTTCACTCTTGCTGATATCCGTCTGTCACAAATCACTCCTGACACTCTTCTCTGTCCATTCCACCCTGCCTGCACTCTCTCACAAACATTAACACTGCTTTTACAAATTCTATACCAAATGCTATATAACAGAGACATATGCAATGAATTTGTCATTCCAATAGATGTCTTTATTTTATGTTAGTCAAGTACTGTTCAATGAAGACTAAGAAATGCATATTGTGCCTGCATAATGCTAGGTAATGTAGAAACGCACAAATATGCCCTTAAAATACACGGTGACTCTCTTTCCGGATGTTTCAGGCATTGATACATGTCAATATAACATTTAGCACAAACAAATGACAGTGTAGATATACAGTACAGTTATCTTCTGAACTTTCAATAAAATGTCCCTCACTGTATTTAAGAAGCAGCAGTCTCTTGTCTTTTAAACTTCAAATCAAGCACATCCCAGTACCTTACGAAGGCAGGCCATTTACAACAGCCTGCTGGACATGGCTGATTTGACACATAGCTGACTTGCACACTCTTTATGAGTTTCATCTGGCTACAACTTTCTACAAATGTGAAGGTTTCTTGAACAAGCTAAGACTGTAGTAATGGGTGGATTTAATGATTTGGGGGCCAAAGATAAAGATAGGAATGGGGACCAAACCGATCCCATTGCTCAGCCTTCTCTATACTTGTTAGTCTAAAGCAGTGTGAAATTTTATGCAGGAGGACTCAGTTGTCAATAATGACTCATGTAGTGAGCCGTATTAAACCTAGGCGTGCCTATTAACCCAGGCAAACTAGCAAATGTGTTACTGGCAAACATTACATTTAAAATAGTTGTTCTGAGAAATGGTTTAATTATAAAACGTTTTTTTTTATCAAAAGCCAAGAGCAGTGCTAAAATATTTTACGCCATTGTTCTGCTCACAAACATGAAACTGCTTGCTTCTGCACAAACGCTTACTATCAAATGAGATGCTGCAGGTTGCAACAATTTATGGCAAAGATTTCTATCTGTTCATTGCTTCTGTACTCGTTTTTGGGAATTTTCATTTGTTAAAAGACCTGCCGAAAACTGACACTGACCCGTAATCATTGCGTCTGCAGCTGGGGGGTTTGTTTCACGGGTCTTGGGAAACCATTTGCAGCCCTTTCTCTTTCACCTCAGTTGTAATGCACAGCTCACCGTGACCCAATGAGAGATGTCTGGTGACCCACATTGTAAGAAACCCTGCTGGATTATATTGAAAAGAGCTCTTCTCTTCACACCATAGGAGGATCCAGTTTTCTATTACTCAAAGGCATCGCCAGCAGTGGCTCACTCCACATTCAGCACCGTCTGTTGCCTGCCTAGGATGAAACGCAGTATTTCATTGTGGCTTTCTCTCACTCGCCTTCCTCCCTGGCTGTGCGGATGCTGTTCTTGTTCTTGGCTGGCATACAATGAGTGTTATTTTAACTAGCACAATAGTATAAGACTCGCAATGAAATAACAACTTGGGGGCAAACCGGTTTTCTTGTGTTTTCAGCCACTTTTACGAGAATCCCATCCAGTCTGTTGGCAAGTCAGCCTTCCAGTACCTGCCAAAGTTACACACTCTGTAAGTAAAATGGGTCCGGGCGTGGGTTTCTAAAAACAGTAGCCAGACTGTTTGTTTTTGGAGGGTTTTAAACACAAATTTGGGAGCAGGTAATGTTACGGTCATTAAAGGCCTCTGCTTTTACATTTATACAAATGGGAAATGTTATAGAAAAAAGGGTAGATAATTTGTCACCATCCTGCTTTGTAGATAAATAGATCTTATCAGTCAATTGTCCAAATAATTTTGAGCCCCTGTAAATGTGTGGGACAATGTAGAAAAATTGCTGTCTTTTCTAAATGGCTCATACAATGCTTTCATTAAACACAAATTAAAACTATACGCTTACACTTCAATCACATCTTGATTGCTTCATTTCAAATCCATTGTGGTGGTTCACAGAGCCAAAATTATGATATTTTATCAATGTCCAAATACTTATGGTAGATAGATAGATAGATAGATAGATAGATAGATAGATAGATAGATAGATAGATAGATAATGTGAGTCACTATATAGATAGATAGATAGATAGATAGATAGATAGATAGATAGATAGATAGATAGATAGATAGATAGATAGATAGATAGATAGATAAATATTTACTTAATCCCAAGGGGAAATTCACATTAGGGTTAGGGTTAGGGTTATATATATGTAACCATGAAAGATGTCACCTATGCTACAGGTTCAGAACTCAGTCTGGGCATTTAGCAACTGTGTTAATGATGCCAGGCTTCATGTACCTAACAATAAATGTGCAGACACAAAGTGCAGGCTTTACTGTAAGCACGCAGTCAAGATGATCATACATTGCTAATATGAGGTATCTACACTTTTAGGTCGTTGAATGGGGCAACAGAAATAAAGGAATTCCCAGACCTCAAAGGAACAACCAGCCTGGAGATTCTGTATGTTAGTTTTTTCTTTTCTCTGTGTTCTTTTTTACTTTGAATAAAAACAAAGTTGTACAGTAATGCACTTGGAATAAACGATGCAGGGAATAAATTACATTAGAACATTAGATCAATCGAGATGAGAACAGGCCATGCAGCCCAATCCTAGCCACTTAATTCTTCTAAAATAACATCAAGTCTAGTTATGAAAGTCCCTAACGTCTTACTGTCTACCAGACTACTCGGTCACTTATTCCAGGTGTCTATCGTTCTTTGTGTAAAGAAAAACTTCCTAATGTTTGTGTGAAATTTACCCTTAACAAGTTTCCAACTGTGTCCCTGTGTTATTGTTGAACTCATTTTAAAGTCACCCTCTCTATCCACTGTACTAATAACCCTTCATAATTTTAAACACTCCAATCATGTCACCTCTTAATCTCCTTTTGCTTAAACTGTAAAGGCTGAGCTCTTTTAATCTTTCCTCATAATAGCCCTGGAATCAGCCTAGTCGCTCTTCTCTGGACCTTTTCTAGTGCTGCCTCACCAGTGCATTATAAAGCTTGAGCATATCAGGTACATTCATAAGGTAAAATAAAAAAAAAAATAGGAGTCATTAACACAAGTGATTATCTTTGAGAGAAAAAATAAATAAATAAATAAATAAAAGCACAACACAGCATGTTTTACTAGGAAACTGAACAAACATTACTATATAGGGTGGTCCAGATCTAATGATGCAATTTTCATTACTCTAAAACTTATTAAGTTTATTACATAGAAAATCACCCAAAAAATCCCGGACTATTGAGAAGTGTGCGAACTAACGACATGAAGAATCGTCTTTGTGCCGAACTGGAATCTTCCACACATAAATCAAAGTCATCCAGACGATCTGGATCTGCATAATTAGATCTGGACCACCCTGTACTCTAGAATTCAGAATGGCTGTGAACGTAACAGCGACTGACAAACTGACAAAGAATGACCTCGGTCTATTTTAATCACACTGAAATCTCAATTTTAGCAGCCTGGTCACTCCCTATGCTGAAATAATGAAATAATAAGAAACTACAAGATACAGTTAAATGTGAGGGGGCATCAATAAATCAGGCTTGTCTGCCAGAAACAACATTAGCATTTTTTAAGTAAAGACATGAGATGAAAAGGGGACAGAAAAGCAATCTAATTGGAATAAGTAACTCATGAAATAATAAAAATTACACAAACAAAAAAACTGCAAAGATCATTCCACCATATGAACTTTTTCTTTTAATATTTAGCGTGGTCGGCTGTGCGTGAAACTTGTGCATTCTCTACGTGTCTGTGTGACTTTCTTTAGAAAGTCATTTCCACCCTCATCCTACACATACAGATCAGTGCTCTGAAATGACCCACTGTGAGTGTGCATGTGAGTGCATACATGAATATATTCTGCAATGGACAGGTATCTACATTGCCTATTAAAAAGTATTCAACCCTATGAATATTTCACATTATTTTATTATCCAGTGTACCTCTGTGTCCGCCCAGGTGCTATGTCCCTGTAATTGCAACAGATGGTATGTCACAAACATTTACAGTAATAAAATGCATTACATTTCTCATTCTGACAGATGGCGCATCACAAACATTAACACTGCTCTTACAAATTCTGTACCAAATGGCATACGAGGTGCGATCCAAAAGTTCCCGGAATGCATTTCTTTAAAAGTATATCCACCAAATAACAATTAATGGTGAACAGTTCCTTCAAAATAGTCACCCATTGAGTTGATACACCAATCCCAGTGAGATTTCAACCTTTCGAAGTACCTCTGGAAGTCATTTTTTGTCAGTGTGTTCAAGACGTCGGTTGTTACCACTTGGATCTCCTCCACAGTATCAAATCAGCGTCCCTTGAGCCTCATCTACATCTTAGGAAATAATAAAAAACCAGACGGCACTAAATCAGGGGAGCACGGAGGGTGAGGAATGGCAGTAAACTTTGTAGAAGCCAAAAATTCACACACAGTCAGAGATGTGTGAGCTGGTGCATTGTCGGGATGCAAAACAAATGACCTGTCAGCCCACATCTGAGGACGTGTTCGGCGAATTCGATTTTGCAAAGAACATCTCTAAGAATGCTCCATTCACCGTCTGTCCTTGTGGCACAAATTCCTTGTGGATGACACCCTTCACATCAAAGAAGCAAATGAGCATTGACTTGGTGTTGCGGTGAACTTGTCGAACTTTTTTGGGTCTTTCAAATCATTAATTTTCACAAACAACCCTTCACAGACACAACCAAAGTTTAAACGAGAACTGCGACTTGAAAAACAACAGCGCTGACGTTATAACACGTGATAACAGCTCTCCAGGACAACTTGAACTGCTATCTAGCGGCGATTGATATAACCAAACCCTTCTGGCTGCAGAATAAATGCATTCCGGGAACATTTGGATCGCACCTCGTATAACAGAGACATATGTATTGTGTTTGTCATTCCAACAGATGGTGCAACGCAAAAAAATTACAGTAAGGCCTGTGTGCTACAAAAAGGAAAAGAATTATTATTATTAGTAGTAGTAGTAGTAATATTAATGCAGTTTATCCCTACAAATGTTTTTGATGTACCATCTGTTGGAATGACGAATGCAATGCCTTAAAACATCCATTCCAATAAGTGGTGCACTTCTGATATTAATGCTGAGGTCTAAATTGATTGCAGTGTATCTGTGTGAGTCGTTTTGTGCTTTCTTTGACCTAATATACTTAATCTGTTTTTTTTGGCTGAAAAAAAAAAAGAATATATTACAATGTAAATGTAACTTTAACTTTAAAAGCACACTTTAATCAAAATGCACCTCCTATAAAATCTTTTAAGACTTCACTAGTATGAAATGTGCTCTATTTATCAAATGATTAAGCCAATTTAGTGAAAGCTCAGGTACAACAAAAGCCAGAAGACCCTGAGGCCCTTGAGGAATGAACTTGCCAGTCTTCAAAGATCAAAGCATACGTTGGATAAATGACTTATATATCGTATGTTAGCTAAAATGGAATTTAGATTGAAAAAAAAGTTACTTACAAACATTTTTCGGGACCACAAAATCTTGTAAGATTGTTTTTACATATGCAGAATTCGGCATTCCAAAGAACTTTACAGAGATAAATTGGCGATCTTCACTTGACAAACTGCCAAAGAGTTCTACACTAGAAATGAACTTTCACATCTAATTCACGGGATTAAATAGTTGTAAAATGAAGGCTAGGGAGACAGTATTATTATTGAGATTTAAATTCCTGGTTGTCACCCATTTGGGCATTCTTCCTGGTCAACTTGACACAGAATTTCAGGGACTTAGGTTAAAGTAAAAGACTTTACATATGGCATGCCTGTGGTAAAGATATCCTTATTAGCACTCGCATTATAATGAAGTGAGAAGCTGTGCTCTTCAAATACTAAATGTCCTCTAATTTTTTTTTATTTAACTTGCAGAACGCTGACAAGGGCAGGACTCACCGCTCTTCCAAGAACTCTCTGTCAACAGCTACCAAGCTTACGAGTATTGTAAGTCCCATGGTCTTAGTCACCTTAAAGGAGCTGGACTTTTATCAAAGCTTATAATATTTATTGGCATCTACGTGCAAATAGGTTGAATGGGGACACAGTGTCGCCTATTGCATGATTGCACTCGGGTCCCAATCTAGGTGGTTTGTCGTGTGTTGGGTGCAGCAACGCACTGTAATCGGCGCACACTCCCAACACTGGCAAGTGCTGCCACCTCAGACGTCCCACATTATGAGTCTGAATCATACACATGGTGACTGTCAGTGTGGAGATGGCATATTCTTTCACATTTTGAGTGGAGTTTCCATGCATATTAAGTTAGACAGCCAATATTTATCTGGCCCCAGTGTGGGTGTGTGCACGGTGACCGTCCAGCTCCGTGTCCGTGGATGTTTCTTACTTTGCACGCAGGTTACATTTCTAACTCTAATCCTAGCTAACCCCCTAATCCCCCACCCCTGCCCCATCTTTGTGAGATTCTCTTCTCCATCCATCTAAGTGGTGCATCTCAGATGAATTAACAATTTTAAATTGGCCCTCTGTTGAGGTGTGGGTAGGCCCTGTGATCGCCAATGCCTGTTCAGGCCTTGTTTCTGCTGACAAATGTGGCTCTGGGCCTCAGAATTTCATTAAGCAGGTCTGAAGAGGTTACTTGCTATGTTATGCACCTGTATGAACTCATTTAATTTTTAATCACAGGTACATTTTAAATATTTGCCAAAAGTGTTCTTATATTTTTAAGCATTAGATCTGCTACTGTCAGATGTTTGCTTCTTACTAATTGTAAGATTTACACCATTATGTCATTTTGTGTATCTGGAGGCTTCTAAGAAATGTGTCTTTGGTGTTTTTCAGGGAACTGTCTCATAACCAGATACAAGAACTCCCCAGCTTTCACCACTGTCGGCAGCTGGTTGAAATGTAAGTCACTTGTTTTTGTGATATTTCGAGATTTATTTCCCTGCAGAAACAAAATGGTGGCTACTTAATAAGCAACATAACCTTGTACTTAAGAAATGTGGCTGCAAACCAAAAACCACTGACTCCCACTGTGTCCCCGCTAGAGTCATTTCACATACTTTTACTCAGATTGTATCAATGCATCTATTGTTCAATTACGTAAACTCACTTCCTGCAAGTGTAGAGTCACAGACTGGCTGAGGCCTATCCCAGCAGCACTGGTCTCAAGACAGGAGAGATCCCTGGATCCCTTGGGATGGCCTTCACTACTCAGATGCTCTATAAAATTAAAAGCAGGTTAGTGGTAAACCTTTACTGGAGAAATTAGTTTGTGAGACATCTGGTTTTTATTAGATTATAACGTCCTCGGTTCATTCTCCAACATTGACTGACTGTGTGACACTCTTGGGGTCCCTTCAATTTGTAAAAGCTCATTTTGTGAAAAATCTGGTATGTCTGGCTCCTGCAAATTTACAAAAATAAAACAGTAAATGCAGCAGTTAAAAATTGCAAGCCAACGTGCCGAAAAATGATTAGTTTTTCTCTAATCTTCAAAAAATTATTTGTTTTTACTTGTTTTTTGTTTGTTCATTTTTAATTTTTTTCGATTAATATTATTCGTTCTTTCTTTCATGTGAAACTTATTCTCATGTAAAGTACAGATGGTGGATATTTAGCTAAAATTAAAAATTGAGTGCACTGTAAGTGTTGGCATCACTTTAGAAATGTAAGAGATGAGACTTGTCATCATAAGTGGTGGTCGTCCCAGGCGAATGCTGCTGTAGGTGTATCAGCTACTCTAACGCGTTTAGCACCACGATTAGCTGGGGACCGCTCAGCCAATGCTGGTACCTCACTTTCGTTTTTGATCTCCATCTCCAGATCACTTGCATCAAATTCCAAGTCTGACAACTCAGAGTCCGGGTCAGAAATAATACGTAAAACGTCTACGGAGCTCTCCGCTACTTGTACATGCTCAGGGAAATGAGGTTAGACTAGCAAAGCTACTTAACTTTTCTTCTAGCAAAGAAAGTCGAACTAAAACGTAAGGGCAAGTCTTGTCGCAGTTTACAGCCGATTACCGTCCTCTACCCCTGAAAGTCGACATCAGCCCTGAAAGCGTTAAAGAACCACATTGAAATGAACACTGAGCTACGCTTATGTATAACATGCATTTCTACAGATGACATTGATTTTGTGTTTAATAGATTTATATTAGATGTTAGGGTTACACACACAAATTTGAAATAGGAACATATTGACACAACAGAATCAATTCCCTAATCCTATTACTTATCAATATGTCAATGTAACATTCTCTAAGACTAGGACTTCTATTTACTCTCGTCTCACAAAACCCTGTGGTTCACATTGCCACAGCAAAAACTTAAAACCTTTTCATGTGAGTTGAATTGCATTTGTGTTATCTTTGAATAACAAGTTTGAAAATCCCTTTTATGGGTTTATGTGTATTGAATACCATTTTGCTTAGAAGAAGCCATTATTGAAATCAACTGGCAAATCAAGACCCCAGTGCAGCTTTACTCGTAAGTGACACTGTGAGTTCTGGCAGATTAAATGAGTTATTCAGTATCACACAGCAAAAGACAAATGAATGTACAAATTCACATAAGGGAAATCTAATTTAATTAAAAATAATTAGAGCAAGTTGCTTCTAATCGGTGTCTATCTCTGAATCCATTTCTGCACACGTGAAAACACTAACTTATATAAAAATGTAAAATATGAATCAGTGAGCATCACATAGCAATTTCATTTTACAATTGTCGGGTCACCTATTTGGGAAAGTAACAGTTAACTTGTATCTGATTCATGCACTTCTCTTGTGACATCAGGATATCCATCTTGACAGTGCAGTGAGGCAGCGTGTTCCAGATGCCAATTCCATCTGCATAAAGAAACATTTCCAAATGTACAATAAGTCTTCCAAATTTCTCTCTAGAACAATTATTTATTACACACCATCTTAAAATCCCTTTAGATATTATTATATTTTTTTTGTGAAAGTGGAAATTAAAAGAGCAGTTTATCTGTGTACAAATTGTGAGGGCATCTCTAGGGAGAGTAATGGAGCTTTTTAATGTCAGCCAATCATTGTATTGTATTCTCAGCAAATCATTCTTTGTTCTTCTTTGATTTTCTCTAAAGCAGTGCCATAAACATTGAGTTTTTTATATCTTCTTTTCACTGACCCTTAACATATCTTTATGTTGCAGACAGATATTACTGTATTGCATGAAATATTCAAATGGTCATGTTAACCACCTTAGATGCTTTAAGTCTACAGTCTTTCTTTCTTTCTTGCTTTCTTTCTTTTGTATTAAATCTATCACTGTCCCACTCTATTTCCAGCTACTTCCTTTCTATTCCACAAACCTGGTAAGATTACTTTTCATTTCTCTTTTTCACACTGTATTGTATTGAATATAGATGGCACTGTATATTATTTTTAATTATTACAGTGATGATGATAATGGCTATTAATATTATTAATCAAAGAAGATATCCTCACACACATTCGCCTACACAGTACCAGTTTAGAGTCGCCAATCCACCTTAATAAAAGGAAAAGTGTAAGTTTGTCTGTGTATCTGTGGGCCCATCTTGTTGCTATGTCTCTGAAATTCCAACAGATGGTACACCAAGCGCATTTGTAGCAGTAAAATGCTTTGCATTTGTCATTTCAAACATTAGCACTGCTTTTACAAATCCCAAACCAAATGGAATATAAAAGAACCATATGCATAAGATTTTCATTCCAGTCAATGGTTCATCACATACATCTGTAGTAATATGATTTACCACTACAAATGTGTGTGATGCACCATCTGTTGGAATAACAAATGCAGTGCATTTTATTACTGCATGCATCACAAAATACATTGCAGTAGATGGTGAGCTGCCGCCATTAGCACCGAGGTTTACGCTGATTACTTAGATTTCAACCTGTCTTAGATGGGTAACACAGTGGAGATTTGGGAGTAATACCAGAGTATCAGAATATAAGCCTTCTGTATGAAGAGAGAGCTTGCAAACTCCATTTAAATTGTGCCACAGTAGAGAGCTGCGGCGGGCTGATCGTTGTTATTTCTTTTATGGATTTCACATACAACAAAAGCCACTTACCCATACTGTACTTGCAACATTAAAGCTCCTCAAAGTATTAAGTCAGGTCTCATATGTTCTACTGAACTCCCATGCCTGTAAGAGGTAATCAAAGTGCTCTATAAATTCAATAAAACATTTGCCAGAGACTGTGTCAAATGACTGGTCATCCTATCAAATAAAACTCACTCTTTTTTTTTGTTGGTCAGTCATGTGTTTGTAGTGACTAACAGTTCACTGTGACAGCAGTGTATAATGAGTGACAACTCGGACCTGAGGTGCCTCACCAAGCCTTCTCAGCAAGCAGACGTCAGCTGGTTTCCTTTTATTTGTAACAGCAATGGGCAATAACAGACATGTTTGGTTATTTTATTGGGTTTAAAACGATCGTTTTCCAGAAGGTTTTCAAGATGATTAAAAAACCTTTTCAATTTCGGCTGTTCCACATTTTAAATGAAAACGATCTCCGTCCACACTCGTGTTTTTGCTTCATTTACAAAAGTATTGCTTGCTGTACTGGCCATGTGTGCACTGATAACAAATATCATGAAGGGTCTGTACTGAAAAATTCAGAGCCACGTGAAAATCCAATTCCCATGTACTTTGTACTCTTTCAAAGCCATCTCTCTGGACTCTCATAGCCTGTTCACAGCATTTGAAAAGAAATAATTCCTTTATGGGAATGATGTGAGTTGCCTCCATGTCACATTAACGTGCTGATTACAGTTAAAAGTAAGTCAGTCCTCAGAACTGGCGACGGTCACCTTGTCATTAAATAAAAGATAAACTGACACTTTAAAATAAATGTGTTTAGGTCAATATTCGTTAACGACATGACAGATTATAAGCAGTCCATAGCAATCAGAGCACATCTACATGTACTGAACAACATTTGCAAAACAAACTCAATAAATATACGTGCATCTCTTATTATCCCTTTTTCTTCATTGTGCTTTCTTGTCTCTCTCTGTCCTCTAATATTGTGAACTTGGCTGCATTCTACACCCATTCACTTCGTTAAGTGCATTGTTATTAATTTTGCTGCACCTTACTGAACAAATTAGGTTTAAGTGATAAATGTTGATTAGGGGCAATCATCTGAGTAATTTACAATATGATTTTCACACGTCTCTAATTGTACACTACAAACGTTAATGCCACCAGCCATGGGATTTATCTTATAAATAAAAGGTTGCCGGTTCAAATTCCGTAAAATGCCAAAAGGGACTCTGCTTTGTTGGGCCCTTGAGTAAGGCCCTTAACCTGCAATTGCTGAGCGCTTTGAGTAGCAAGAAAAGCACTATATAAATGCAAAGAATTATTATTATTTTTATTATAAATATAGCAATTGATAAGTAACTAAACAGAATGTAATTGCAGATGGCAGTGCCTATGAGATCAATCACGTGACACCCTAAAATCACAAAATGCCCTCGATGCCAGTCATAAAACACATTGTTAAAAAGTAAAGTGAGGTTAAATTTTCATCTAATTGCTTTTGTATTTATGTGTTTTAGTATTAAGTAGTGTTTAAATTATTTTATACTACCCCATCAATGTATAATATGCCAATAACAATAGGATTTTTTTTCATGGGAACGGATTAATCATTTTCCCTTTATTTCTTATGGAAAAAATTCATTTGGTATACGTCCTGTTTAGTATAAGTCAAAGGATCTGGAACGGATTAAGGACGTATAAGGAGGTACCATTGTATATATATTTAATTATTTTTGTCCGACACCTTATTCCTCAGCAACTTTCAGCAGTGTCTAAATTTGTTCAACATCACAAAAAAATTACAAAGTGTTTGACCGAATTAGCACAAGAATGCATATCTCAATTGCATTACTGATAAAACAGTCATAAAACACCCATCACATTAGACTATGGTTAACGTTAGGGCCCCCTCACACTATGCTTAAGATTAGGGTTGTGGGAGGATTATCTGTGATAGGTATTACAGGCTGTAGGTAGACCCTTCTTTTTGAGTTAGATAACCCTCCCACAACTCTAATCTTAACCATAGTGTGAGAAGGCCCTAACGTTAACCATGGTCTAACGTGATGGGTGTTTTATGACTGGCGTCGAGGTTGTTTCATGATGTTGTGGCATTACATGAATGACCTCATGGGTACTGCAGCCTGCAATTACACTCTGTTGGACTCAAAGGGTGTTTCATGACTAACGTTATGGGCATCACCTGACCTACGTCATAGGTATTGATTTTATGCCTGTATGCCATGTTCAAACTTTACAGAATGCAATTTAGATGCATACAGACAAGCATATGGAATACAATTATTTTACAGTATGCCTGTTATGTTGGAACTTGAATATTTTTTTCCGCAAAGAGTGACCAGTCAGTGAATGACCCATTATAATGAGCCAGATCCAATAGAGGAAGATTAGTTAAACAAGCATGAACCAATCAGAGCATGATTAGTTAGTGATTTTGTGAAAACCACATTTACGCACATCGCACTGAAATGCTGACATTACCTTTTTAAGAGTATACGGCTCTGGAGATAGTCTTTGTTTTCAGGGGTTGAAAACGGTGTAGTGTGGACGGCAGGCAAAAACACTGACAAATCTATGCATGTTTAAATGAAAGCACATTATTGTGGACAGCCCTGTCTTACACCATAATGGAGTTTCACACAGGAATGTATAGCTTCCAGTGTGATAGGAGTGTGTGACACTGTCTGCAAGCTGTATTGATTCATGCTGAATAAAACAGCTTAAAAACAATGATTTAGAAATAAAATATAAAAAGAGTTTTCTAAAAAAATATCTATACAGTGGTACCTTGGTATACGCCCGCTTTGGAATAAGTCCAACTTGGTATTTGTCCTGTTTGGACGTGAAAGATTTTGCTTGGTATACGACCTTTGTTTGGAATATGACTCGCGTGCTAGAACACCGTGCGATACCCTTGTTTACCTCCCTCGAGACAAAACCACGACTGCCCACGAACGTCAGTACGCACTATAACTCTCTGTGAATTTTCACGTGATTTTGTGTTTTTTTGCGTAAACTTGAGTTGATTGTTGAAAAGTATGAAGGTGGCATGCGTATCTGGGACTTGGCATCTGCATACCGTATGCCGAGAACGACGGTATCTACGATTGTGAAAAACAAAGACGTTATTAAAAAGTAAAGTGAGGTTACATTTTCATCTAATTGCTTTTGTATTTATGTGTTTTAGTATTAAGCAGTGTTTAAATTATTTTATACTACCCCATCAATGTATAATATGCCAATAACAATAGGATTTTTTTTCATGGGAACGGATTAATCATTTTCCCTTTATTTCTTATGGGAAAAATTCATTTGGTATACGTCCTGTTTAGTATAAGTCAAAGGATCTGGAACGGATTAAGGACGTATAAGGAGGTACCATTGTATATATATTTAATTATTTTTATCCGACACCTTATTCCTCAGCAACTTTCAGCAGTGTCTAAATTTGTGTCTAAATTGTCTAAAAAGTGTATGACCGAAATAGCACAAGAATGCATATCTCAATTGCATTACTGATATTTCATTTTCATAGAAATGTATTTTATAAAAAAAAATGAAGAAAAATAGACACCCCCCCCCACCTCAAGTGTTTGCTCATTGTTTGGTATTTCTGCACTTCTTTTTAAATAGAGGCCTCCAGTACAATCATATCAAAGAGATCCAAGAGACCACCTTCCAGCAGCTGACAGCCCTGAGGTCCCTGTGAGTCTTGTTTTCATTTACAATTTATTACCTTATGGTGAGGGTGGGAACAAATGCAAATTGTTTTTCTCAAAAAAGAAAGACAGACAGACATTTTCCCTCATAGCTGCTAAGTCTTTTTCCTCCTGCCAAATTTAACTCAAGAAGTAATTTTCATTCAGTTGCAGACCACAGCATTTCATAATTAAAATATGAGTTTTCCAGCAGACAGACAATAGACTGACCAGACACAGCCCAACAGATATTTAGCAGACCCTTTGTGCACACCACCCTGGAGGTGGGATAGTCTTGTCAAATTCACTTGATTGATACTGTGAAGAATTTAGTGAACTTACTGAAGTAAACAGAGAAACAACTGCAAAAATATGACTTCTTTAAGAGCACGTTTATATCTGCCATTCATTTTTTTTACCTGCTTTCTTGCTTACAAGGAAGGCAAAGCATTAAGTGCAATGCAAGAACTAACCCGAGATGACATGACATACTCGCTTTAGACCAATGTAGGGACACCAATCAACCAAAAGAGCATTTCTTTGAATTCACAATGACATGGGGAGGACATGCAGAGGGTGATGAGCTGGCGGCTCAAACTCAGGTCCTCAAAGTTTTAACCACCGGGGTACTGAGTTTGAATTAAACAGAGACAACAGACTCAGGAAGGATGTGGAAATCCACACATTGATAGATACATTTGAGAGGAGCGATCTATAAGAAAGAAAGTACTACATATGGTCTTTATTTGTACCAAAGGGTAAATTCCCTTTTTACAGAAACTCAATAAATTTTAAAACAAGCAACAAAAACAACTCCCCTCAAATGCAAAAAAAGAAAAAAGAAAACCTCTGACTTGACTGAAGATAAGAGAGCAGTCAAAGTGAGGCGATATAAAGAGATAATGCTGTAGGTATAAAGGAGCACACTACAGGGTATAAAATCACACTGGCCACATCACAGAGTGCCTAAAGATGACATTAGTGCCTGAGGAGCTCTGTTACACCTTGTTGGAGGAGCAGCTTGTCTGAGATGGAGTGAGGATTAAGTTTGCTGGAAAGCATTAAGGACTGGCTTGCCTCTGTATAATTAGGAATGTTTGATTGCTTTGGAATAAGATGGATGAACTGTCACAGTGTGTTTAGGTACAGTGACATTGTGGCCACTGTGGAGAACTGGCTTAAACTCCTTATTACAGACACTCTTACCCTGTTTCATTCCATCTGAGCTAGTGTGGTGCTGAGGTGTCACCCATTGCATGGCTGCACTCGGGCCCTAATCTGGGATCCTGAGGTGGTTTGTCACGTGGTGGGTGCAGCAACATGCTGTATCAGCACATGATCCTATCCTCCTCCTTCTTCTCCTTTCAGTGCTGGATCTGATACGATGAGACAAAGTGAAAAAAGGCAGGAGGGGGACTGGGGGAGTAAGTTGAATTATCCTGATTAATGTCTATGTTGCTCCCTCTGCAAATGAGGACTCAAGAATAGAAATGATTCACTCTCTTACCAACACTCTAATAACGGCTCATTCTGAACATATGACTAGAACCATGGGACTTTGGAAGGAACAATAACTTACATCATTATGTGTCATGTTTCAGACCTGCTTTAAGTAAATTTGAAATGCCTTTTAAATGTAAAAGCGTGGCACAACTGGATAGATCTTACCACAGTCTGACCCACCACACGCCTTTCTAGAAACCTGTTACTAGATGACAACAGCTCTCTTATCATTTGCTAAGCCAGACGTTCTTCAGCCGAATAATTCATGTGTGTTTTTGAGGGGAATTGTTATTGTTTCTTATAATATATCTTGAGCTTATGCAGCAAAGCCAAAATGCTTCAACCTTGTGTGTATTTGTTTTAATAGTATTTCTATTTTTCTCGAGTTTCTGTAAAGTCTTAAGTGCACCTTGGGAAAAAATAATGTCTATCTATCTATCTATCTATCTATCTACCATAAGTATTTGGACATTGATAAAATATCATAATTTTGGCTCTGCGAACCACCACAATGGATTTGAAATGAAGCAATCAAGATGTGATTGAAGTGTAAGCGTATAGTTTTAATTTGTGTTTAATGAAAGCATTGTATGAGCCATTTAGAAAAGACAGCAATTTTTCTACATTGTCCCACACATTTACAGGGGCTCAACATTATTTGGACAATTGACTGATAAGATCATTGGGACACAGTTGGAAACTTGTTAAGGGTAAATTTCACACAAACATTAGGAAGTTTTTCTTTACACAAAGAACGATAGACACCTGGAATAAGTGACCGAGTAGTCTGGTAGACAGTAAGACATTAGGGACTTTCATAACTCGACTTGATGTTATTTTAGAAGAATTAAGTGGCTAGGATTGGGCTGCATGGCCTGTTCTCATCTCGATTGATCTAATGTTCTAATGTAATTTATTCCCTGCATCGTTTATTCCAAGTGCATTACTGTACAACTTTGTTTTTATTCAAAGTAAAAAAGAACACAGAGAAAAGAAAAAACTAACATACAGAATCTCCAGGCTGGTTGTTCCTTTGAGGTCTGGGAATTCCTTTATTTCTGTTGCCCCATTCAACGACCTAAAAGTGTAGATACCTCATATTAGCAATGTATGATCATCTTGACTGCGTGCTTACAGTAAAGCCTGCACTTTGTGTCTGCACATTTATTGTTAGGTACATGAAGCCTGGCATCATTAACACAGTTGCTAAATGCCCAGACTGAGTTCTGAACCTGTAGCATAGGTGACATCCTTCATGGTTACAATTATATAACCCTAACCCTAACCCTAATGTGAATTTCCCCTTGGGATTAAGTAAATATCTATCTATCTATCTATCTATCTATCTATATAGTGACTCACATTATCTATCTATCTATCTATATAGTGACTCACATTATCTATCTATCTATCTATCTATATAGTGACTCACATTATCTATCTATCTATCTATCTATATAGTGACTCACATTATCTATCTATCTGTCTATCATTAACGGTATGCAGCCTCTTATGATTGATGTGGACCCCCAAGTCCATGTGGTAATGCATCACCTCCACACCCACTCTGTGAATGGTGGCTGGGTGTACAGTAGAAGCGAAGAGTGAATAAGAGGCCAGTTGATCCCTAAAGCTGTTATCTCTACTGTGCTACTTCCTTGCAGTAGCACAGTGGTTAACTGACTTGAAGCAAATAGATGCCAAAATGTTTTTTCTTTTTGCACATATTACATTTACTCTGTGAAGAAAAAAGCATTATGGCATATTGGGCACAACAACAGATTGGATAACAAATCCCTCAGCTAATAAACAGACAAGTACTCATGTGCTCTTGGGAAAAGCTCAGTTAGAAGTTTATTAGAGAAATGACAGCAGGGAGCTGACCAATGTCTCAGCACAGGAGCCACTTGCTAGCTATTTTTTTATTGTATAGTGTCGTTCATTGTAAATGTTACACTACAGTAGTGATATTTTCAAATATTTATAGTGTCGGAGATGGCTGGGGGAGGCGACCTGGCCAGGACACCCAGGAGGACCGGAGAAGGGCTTGCGCCTTCCCCAGACCATGTGGGGATGACCGCCCTGGTACCTTTGGGGGCCACGGGTACAGAGATTTGAAGCTCAACCCTGTAGGGCCCGTGGTCACCGCCAGGGGTTGTCCCTATGCCTTTGGAGCCCTGGACCTCAGCACTTCCGCCACACCTGGATGTGCTGGGGGAAAGAGGAGCAGGGACACCCGGAGTGCTTCCGGGGATGCAGTCTGCACTTCCACCACACTGGGGCGTGTCGTTGAAAGGTTGCCGGGAAACACCTGAAGCACATCTGGGGGATTATAAAAGGGGCCACATCCCTTCATACAATGGCTGGAGTCAGGAGAGAAGAAGGACAAAGCAAGGAGGCAAGGATGCGGCCTGAAGAGTGAGAAGGCAGTGTGTATTGGCTAGGACTTTTAGGGGACCTTGGGGGTGTGCGGCACTATTGTAAATAATGGATTGTGTAAATAAACGTGTGTTGGGTGATTGCAACGTGTCCGCCTCTATGTGTTCAGGTCATCTTCCACAATAGCAAAATACTAAATGCTCATTTGTTACTGTATTTCCTTTCAATCCCTCTTCTAGTGATCTGAGTGGCAACAGTATAGAATTCATTCATCCAGAAGCCTTTACTTCCTTACGGTCTCTCGTTAAGCTGTAAGTAATCTCCATTTTAAGAATATTTTCCAAAACCCCATTAAATCATTGTGTTAATAATCATCATGTACTGCTTTGCTGGTGTGTATTGTTTTTCATTACAGTTTAAAGTTTTCTGTTATTGACAGGCAGTTGGTTTGGTACCTTATGTAGCGAGCTTTACCTTCAATACGCTATCGCAAATATCGCAATTTTTCATATAATTGGGTCACTTTTAGAATAGAACTTGGAAGTGGGCCGACATGATCAAAGAGTGCATTACTCTAATGTGGCAATAAAGACGTAATTAACGTAACCTACAAAGAAGTAAAAACTAGCTGTGGCCATTAAAACTAACCTTAAATTAGTTGCAACAATGAATTGCTTCAAAAATGCTTAAAAAGTCTGCTCTTGATTTAAAACGAAACAATTAAAAACATCATATTCAAAATAGAATATTTTTGGTGGTTGGGTGCATTTGGAGATTTAATAAATTTGCCAACCTTTCTGAACACGTTTTTACTTTGTCATTATAGGCTGTTGAGTGTAGATTGATGAGCAAAGATGGCAAATTTATCCATTTAAGATTAAACCTAAAACACAATAAAGTACGCAGAAAGTAAAGGGGTCTGAGTACTTCCAGAATTTCCTTTTTAGAGACCATGGCATGATTTGAACTCGGAGTAACATGGAGTACTAACTGCGGAATTACAATATCATCCAATACTATTATTTTTAATTTTTATTATTCATGCTGTGGGTTGGTGCCCTTCCCGGGGTTTGTTTCCTGCATTGCACCCTGTGTTAGCTGGGATTGGCTCCAGCAGACCCCCATGACCCTGTAGTTAGGATATAGCGAGCTGGATAATGGATGGATGGATGGATTTTTATTATTCTTTGTAATAATAATCATCGAGTGAATCAAAAACAATATAAAAGTTCATGATGTTGTTGTACAGAACAACATTAACAAACTCATATTGTGGGCAGACCATATTCCGAGTTGAGGATATTAGGTGTTCCAGTTTTGCTTGCTACGTCTGTTCATTATTTATTAACAGTTGAATTTCTCATTTTGTTTCCATGTAGCTGGAGTTTCTTTCTGTGTACACCCCTGGTGGGAAACTCTGGAATCTTCCTTCTGTTTCGCTCATGTGTATATCATCACCTTCTCTGTCCTCTTAACCCACAGGGATTTGACTGATAACCGGCTGAGCACTCTACCCTTGGATGGGCTCAGCGGACTCACCCATCTCAAACTGAAGGGCAATTTGGCCCTTTCTGAATCCTTCAGCCAGGACAGCTTCCCCAAAATGAGGTAGGAAGTCAGCTAGTGCACTGTTTCAAGACACATTTGTGAGTCCTTCAGAATTGCTTGAATTTCTACTCATAAAAATAAGAAGTGGCAAACTAATAAAATGTTCTTAATTTAAATTCTTGTGTTACGCAAAATGCAGCGGCCAGGTTGCTAACGTGTTCTAGAAAGAGAGATCACATTACACCACTTTCATACTCTTTGCATTGGCTGGTACTTGTTGAGCATTGAACGGATACGCTGCAGTCTATTTATCCAAACTTCTTCACAAATATACTGCCTCTCACGCACTTAGATCTCCGGCTCAGAATCTGTTAGTTGTTCCATGTCTCTCTATTATAATAAAAAAATCTTGGGAGACGAGACTTTTTATCCTGTGACGAGAAGTGATCTTTTGAAGAGAGACACTTTCATGTCCCGCGAGATGAGACTTTGTGCCAAGAGATTTAACCACGTCCGGGGCTGGAAATAAAAGACAAAGAGTAGATGACAAAGTAGAACGTCGTAAAGAATTCAAAAACGTTGGCACGATACACATGCAGAGCAGGTGAGAGATAATGGAAGTATGAAAATTCGAAACTCAAAAAAATGATAGTAAAGATCGCATTAGCGCAAACAAATGGAAATTATTACTCGGTGAAGTAACAAAACAGTGAAAAGAGATCGGATTTAAACTTTAAGTCGGGGACTTGTAGATCATCTAATTTGAGTTGCCATCAGGGAAAAGTAGTGTTTCTTCCCAATGAAGAGGCGTATCAGTGAGATTTAAAAGATTGGTTGTTTGGTGAAAGTGAAGTCCCGAGTGAGAAAATTTCAAGCCCCGTGAGACAAGAGTTTGGAAAAGTCCCGCCCACATCTAAAATATTTACATCCACACACACACGGTTCAATCATTTCTCATTTGTGTGAATGCTATAGTCAGACACAGTGCGTGTAGATAGAAAGAAACGATATTCACTCACGGGCAGTTATACATTGCGTTGTCACAATGTAATTCCAAACACGGAATCAAAATTCAATTCAATATTGATGAATAGGTAAAAGCGAAAAGAGATCGAATATATGGACATACTGTAGGTGATACGACAGAAGTATGCAGAGGATGTCTGGGGGAGAAGAGAGACAAGGCAGTGAGACAAAAGGACTGGTGCTGTACAGGCTTTTAAATGTTCGAAGCGCCGCGTGAGATGCAGATCACGCGGCATGGCATCAGCAGCAGAAAGCCAGCAGCCTGATCGAGCAAAGATGTAAGGAAGGAAGAGGATGTAAAAAAAAAAAACAGAATTTGTTTCTCATTGTATCACCGTTTAAGAGGGGGTGTCGGAGGAGCGACCGCGTCTCTCCTTGGGGTGCGTTCAGCCCTCCTCTTCACAACGCGAGCGGCAGAGACATGAAGTGGCTGGCACATAGCGCAGGCAGGGGGGTTGGCAAGCGAAGCAAGGAGGGGGCAAAGCTCCCTAATATGAGATTAAAAACAAGAAGGGGACAGAGCCATTGAATCATATGCACCGAAGATTTGGAACAATCCCCCTCTTTATCTTCGTATGGCTGACTTTGTGCACTCTTTTAAAAAACAATTAAAAATGTTCTTGATTAGCCAGTCTTATTGTTATTAATTTTATTTTTATTTTATTTCTGTTTATTTTAATTTAATTTACTTAATGTACTTGTTTATCTTAATGTGTCTATGTCTTCCCTAGCTACATCTTTTTCTTTTATTGGACAGTGCTTTGTGACTCCTTGTCTGTGAAATGCACTTTATAAATAAACTTTACTTACTTACTTTCTCCTAGACCCTGAATAGGGCTAAATGAGTTTAGGAGTGTTATATTATTAATAAACATGTTGTCATGCAACAGTAGAAATTAAGAAAAATCCACCATAGTAAAAGGATACATGTGTGCATTTGTCTGGTTGCTGTTTCTCTGTCATTCCAAAATGATGGCACAACACAAACATTTTTAATATACTTTGCATTTCTAATTCCATGAGATGGTACATCACAATCATTATCACTGCTTTTACAAATCACAGGCTACTCAATTGTGATGTTGCAAGAAAAAAATATGAGCCCTTTAGAATTACTCTCATTTCTGAATCAATTACTCATCAAAATGTGACGTGGCAAACTAATAAAATATTCTTAGTTTAAATTCTAGTGTGCTTTATTGTCGGAATAGGCTTTGTCTCTGCATGACCCTAAATTGGGTTAACTGAGTTTAAGAATGTTACCTTATTAATAAACATGTTGTCATACAATGGTAGAAATTAAAAAAAATCTGCCATAATATAAGGGTACAAGGGTCTTGTTCAGAAAGCGGATGCCAACTCCTTCTTGTTGTTTGTTTTAGACTGGCCCACCCCTACTACAAACCCTGAACTTACGGTTCGTGGGGGTAATGCCATGTATACCAGGGTCCCTAATCTTAAAAATTAGAGTAGGGGCCTAATCTTAAAAACAAGTGGCATCCGGTTTCTGAACAAGAGCCGGATACATGTGTGTCAGTCTGGTTGCTATGTCTCTGTCATTCCGAAAGATGGCACAACACAAACATTTTTAACAGTACAGTGCATTGCATTTGTCATTCCAATAGATGGTGCATCACAAACATTAATGCTGCTTTTACAAATCCAATACCAAATGTTGTATAACAGAGACGTGTGCATTGTATGGTGCCCTGCAAATGTTAATTAGTTAGATTTCAGTCCATCTTAGACGGGTAATACGACTAGTTTATTTAATAAAGAAAGCAGGATGAGATTAGTGGAACTCAGAAATAAACTGCCATGTCATTTTGGTGAGGAGAATATGCTGTTTCATTTAAGAATTAGTTGAATGTGATAGTGTCATAAATTAACAATTGTAATGGATTTGCACAATTCCACTGCTTTGTCTCCCTACTGACGGATGATCTTAAGTTCTACAGGTTTCCCATGAAGCATTAGGACCAGAGACCCACATACTAAGTTAAAGGCTGATTCCTGTAGTCTATGAGGCATCAGTGTGGGGTCACTTTTGTCACTGTAGTTGAATTTGAACTTTAGGTTGCACCGAGTGAATGATATACAGTCGGCTTCTTACTCCAGTGTAACAAACTGATGCCATACCAGTTTAACAGGATGTAAAATGTACAACCTCACTCCACCCGGCCTTCCTGCAAAAAAGGATTCATAACTTAGCTGTTGAAGTGAGGGAAAGTTCCGGTAGCATGGGAATTTTATCTCTTTTCAGTTTTGAGATGGAAACATCACTTGTAATATACACTCAGATCAGGTGGGATCATTAATAACTAAAAGAAAAAGAGGGGAACAGTCATTAATGCATCTGTCCCATGAGTCCATTATTGAAAGCTTTGAATCCTTGTCTACAGTAAATCACTGCTGTGGCAGACAGCCAGAGCCCTTACCTGTCCGGGACACCCAGAGTATGGAAGGACTGGGGAAGAAAGTGTTTTCAGGACAGTTTCTCCCGGCGCCGATAGAGGGCAGCCCCCTTGGTTTCCAGCATGGCCACCACCAGGGGGCACATGTACATTTTCAGGGTTCTATTTGGCCACACCCGGGAGAGTGGCCGGAAGAAGCTCAGTGGGCACCTGGAGTCCTTCTGGGTCCCCTATAAAGGAAGACAGCCACCACCTCTCAATGGCCAGTGTCAGGAGAAAGAGGACAAAGCCTGAGGAGGAGTCGAGCTGAATGGAATGGCAGCAGAGAAGGGCCTGTGTTGTGTCGTGATATGTTTTGGTGATCTGTGCACTGAACTGTAAATAAATTGTGTGCTGGGTGCAAAACCTGTCTGTGTCAGGGCTGGCATCACACTGCATTGATGGAGTTTGCACATTGTCCCTGTATTTGTATTTGTTTCTGGGCACTCCAGTTTTTACTGAACATATGAAAAACCCTGTGTTTCACATTAGGTGGTGTAGAAGGAGAATAAGCATCCTGGTCAGAAAGGATGAATGAATAATTCATTAACCATCTGGGATGCCAGTGTGACGATGCAGACGGATTGGCCAGTGGAACAAAAACTAACTTTGTAACAAGCTGGTATCAAATAATAGAAGGACCAGCAATAGCTGGGAGTCAGGAACAATTGTATTCCCCATATGCTAGGTGGCAGTGATCCTCACATGGGAACTCAGATGGGAAGCTCGCAGGAGTTCTTGGGATATGGATTCCAGAAGTGAAGCTCTGTCAGGGTTCCTACATACCACTAGAGTGCACTGTTGGAAGAAGACCACCCTACTTTACTTATGGTCTGGAAATGCTGCACAGAAGACATGGCATGGCACTGGAAGCATTCCTGAGTCCGGCATAAAACTGAATTAGAGTCAGGAGGCAGCGGGAAGCACTCAGCGGCAGTGGAGCAGGAGGAAGAATTGTTAGTTTATTGCTCATTGATTGTGTAATTATGGCCCATTGCTGGAAGGAGGTCTGTAAAGGTGCTTTGTGGAATAAATATTCTTTATTTTATTCATATATCATGAGTTGTGTTACTGTGTCTGTGGTTTGGGGCTCTCTGGTGTCCCCTTGTGGTCACAGAAGTAATTCTAAAGTGAGTGGGTGTATGTGATGTGATTGACCGTCACCTCATCCAAGGCTACAGTATTTTCTTGTGCCTGGTATTGTTGGTTTAGGCTCTGTCCTAGAACCACAACCCTGAATTGGATTAAATGGGTTTAAAAATTGGCCATTCCTCATGTTTGTAGTCAGTAATGAAGTCTCCTACTGAAAGCAAAATGTGCAGCATAAAAGAATCCAGAATTTAACAAAAAGCATACGTGCACTTAGACTAAACATATCAACTTTAGTAAACTTAAGTAAAATTGAATTTGTTTAGCTTTTCAAGCGGTCCCAGGATTTTATTACTATGGTCAAAGTGAACAGAATCATACCTATCATAAAAATACACAGGTACTGTTTATTGTGTGCATGTGTATGTGTATGTGTATATATATATATATATATATATATATATATATATATACACACACATCTCTTATATATATTTCTCTTCTGGTTCGTCCTGCTTCCACTTCAAAACCGGTCCCATCCACACGCAGCTGACACAGCATTTCTTGATTCCTATTCTTCCTCTTCCAAACCCTTCCCCACGCTGCCTGCGGCCTTCCATACACCTTGCTATTTTCGTTATACTTGTTTCCTAAGCCTTTGTTATAAAATGAACGACAGTATCTTCTCTGTCGACGGGTTTTTGTACAACGTCATCTCTATTACAGGATCCAGCAACTGCCTGTTCCTATCAGTGGGTTATTTCTTGACACAAACGGTTGACGAAGGCAATGCACCGTTTTCCATTCCTATTCTTATGCTACGGCAGGTGTCGGCTATCTAGTGTATATGTGTATATATATATATGTGTATATATATATATATATATATATATATATATATATATATATATATATATATATATATATATATATATATATATATATATATATACACAGTATATCAGTTATTTTTCTTTAAGTCATTTTTCAGTTACTCATATCAAATTAAATGACATTTACCAAGCAGTTGTTGCCTCTTTCAGTATGTGAACACCAGGGTATAGAATATTTCCTGGTCTGGAAAGTGAGCCAACATCATTATTACATTTCTGTTTACTTCGGTTTTATTTTAAAACATCTAATTATTTTTAAATTAATTTGTTCATAACTTGCAAAACATTTAGTGGTTATTTTAATGAAAACCTGTCGAGAATATGCACAGGAGAAATAAAATTCTGTCTGTGGGAACAATTAGATTTTACTTTGAAACACAATGTTATTAAAACAAAATTACACAAGATCAAAATACAACTAATTTACTCATTCTTCATCTGCAGCCTATTGTTACATGTGTTGTTAAAGTTATATTAAAATTTCGAAACTTGCTGCACACCAGTCCCACAAGTGGCTTCTAGGATTTTCTCTTACTTGTAAATATCACATTAGATTGTTTGAAGCTCTTTGTGCAAAACAGCTGACAACCAACAAATGTTCATCTAGAAATACAGTGCATATACTGTAAGGAGGGATTGTGTTTTAGACCACACTCATCTGTCTGATGGTTCATGTTTTATCTACCATGACAGAATGGAAAAAAAGAGAAAAGGTCAGAGATTGTGGCTAAATTTGCAGTACCTGTTAACCCATTACTGGCTGTGACAAAAAGGGGCAAGCATGCCTAAGCAGGATGATCGGCACAGCCATCAAATGTGACCTGTCCAGTGTTTTTCAACCATTTAAATTGGTCCAATGACAAGAACAGTAATTGTAGTTGACAAGAACAGTAATTGTAGTTGCCAAGTCTGAAATACCTAGAAGTCTACAAGTGACATCAGTTTAACTTTCATTTGCCTAGAATATGAAAGAAAACCTAGCAGGCGCATCACATGCATACAGTGACTAGGCATGGAATCAGACCTGAGCCACAATTGCTTTTGTTGTGCCTTTTTTTCATTCTTCAACTATGGAAGAAAATGGAAGAAATCTGATGACCAAAACTAGTCAGAAAAAAATTTTAAAGATATCATTGTGATGTGTTTTATTAGTACATTTGTATATAATAACCAGTTTTTGATTGATTTTGGAGATATATTCTAATATAAGATCTATCTATCATAAAGTGCCTTTCATATCCATTCATCAATTATGTATCATCTTTCATATCTATCACTTTTCATTATCAGGCTATTATATAGTGCATTTAATTATCTATTATATAGTGTTCTTCATTATCTATCTATCTATCCATCTACTGCTTTTCATTATCTAGCTGTTATACAGTGCACTTAATTTTCTATCTGTTATATAGTTCCTTTCACATTCATATAGTGCTTTTCATTTCTATCTTTCTATCTATCTATCATATAGTGCCTTTCATATTATCTATCTATCTATCTATCTATCTATCTATCTATCATATAGTGCCTTTCATATTATCTGTCTATCTATTATATAGTGCCTTTCATTTCTATCTTTCTATCTTGTGTCATTACTTATTCAAATTTAAATTATTTCAGCATCATGTGCTTAATTTTCTTGCATTAGCAAGTTAACATCACAAGGGCATGATTGTCAGTTTGTTGAAGTTTTGAGAACGCAAATGTTCTCCTCAGAAGAAGCCATTTTTCTTTTGTTTTAAATGCTATATTCTGTTGCTGGTTAACTTTGATTGATGACAGTCATTTTGTCCTCAGACTGATTTTACTATTTTATATTTGGCATCTTTTGGATTGTTTGTGAATAAGACATTCTGGCAGCCAACAGGAGGAAACATAAATTCAGGGCCAGTTTGCAACATATGATGCTGTGTAGGGGCTGGGAGGTTCAATAAAAATAGCAATAATAATAGTGACCGAAGTGTTCTCGAACAAAGAGATAATATTTAAGAGGGTCTAGGGACTAATTGGTTAACCAAGCCAGGAATACGTCAAGCAACCCAAGGCTTTCTTCTGCCATGTCTTGCTGCTGAATACTTAACACGTCCATGTCCTAAATTAGATCAGGCACAAACAGATGGTGCAGCCTTATCCAAACTGTTACACATTCGCTTAGAGAGCAAAATTCAGCTTCAGCACAAGCAGCTCTCTTCAAATTCAGTACAGATTTTAGTTAATCGTAAATGGAGAATTGTAGGCCATAATAAATAACACGTCTCATGTAAAGCCCTTCAAAAAAGTGGCACCGTCAAAGGTAAAGACCCTCATTTAATATGCTGTATTGGATTGCATGTAAATGGGGGGTGTTTAATAAGGTCTGTGATGGTGCGGGTCGGCCCCACGTTACCAAGTTTTTCCAGGCTGCCTCTTGAACCCGCTATCACTGATAACGTACCCGAGGATGAGCAAGCAGATGATTTTTTTCACAATTTTCCAATTGTACAATAATCTATGTAAACAGTTGAATTATAGATCGGTACTTATAAGTTGTCTTGAGCTGGTGCTAACTGTCGAAGGCAGTTTATTAAGTAATAGATATTTTTCTTTGGATTTCCACTCATCTTTCAAAAACATACAGTTCAGATGATTAGCCAAAGTAAATCAACATGGTGTGACTGAGTGTGTATGCGTGTACCCTACAATACAATACTGCCCCTTTACTTTTCCCTGGCTTATTACACTATAAAGTAAGACTGATTCATTTTAAAAATGATTTGTAACATACTGTTGAGACTAATCTCTTCTCTTTTCCAGGGTCTTAGAAATGCCTTACGCCTACCAGTGCTGTCCATATGGAGCCTGTAAAAATTCTTTCAAATCATCTAGCCAGTGGGGAGTAGAAGAGATGCGAAAGGATGATGAAGAGGTGCAGAAGAGGGCCATGGCCATTTTTCCAAGTCATGTTGAGAGCAATTGTGAGTAAATATGAATTGCTTAGTATAAACATTGGGGTCAACAGGCAAGGGTTTCTTCACTTTATTAATAAATATGTAACAGTTCATAGTGGCCCTGTAAATAAACAATATAACCGATTTCCTGTTCTTGATGAAGAGGGATGAAGTGCAGGCCAAGAGAAAAATGTGCACCCTGTCAAAACATGGAGTGATACGAGCTGCTGACGGTGAAGGGAGATAATGATCTCAGTTTGGGAAGTGAAAATCTAAGCCAAGTTGTCAATCAGCATTAACGTCTAACGATGGTGTTGTAATAGGAAGCTAGAAATTAGAGAGTAGCATTTTACTGTCAAATAATAGAAAGCACAGACTGTATAAAGCTACAATATTCTCTGTGGGAGCTTTATTTATATCCAACATGAATAGCAGATGCGTTAGTTAGTAGGCAGCATTATCTTCAACAATGGTGTGGAAGGTTTTCTCTGTTCATGTGTGAGCGTATTAAATGAATAACCAGAATAAGACTGTCACATCCTGAACCTTTGCAAAGAATAATAAAAAATTGAAATACCTAAATTGAAATCTCATCATCAACATTGTTAATTTGTTTCAGTATTACTTCTGCTCATTATTGTAGGGTAGGGTGCTGTTTAGCCTCACAGCTCCAGAGTTTGAGGTGTAAATCCTAACATGATTCTTTTCTCCATGAATTCTGCTTCTCCTTGTTCTCTTTGTTTCTATGTGGTTTTATTCTGCAATTCTATTTTCCTTTTAGCTAACAAATACATTAGTGTTTGTTGGCAGCTGGCAACTCTAAACACGCCTAACATGAAGGAAACTTCCCTGTAAAGCAGTTGCTTTGAGTCTTTTGGTCATTTCTTCATCCTTTCTACTACAGTATATGTGCACGAATATCAAACTAGGCCTGTCCTTATAATGGAAACCCATCATCGATATTATTACTCTACTTCAGTATTAATTCTGGATGGTGTTATAGCCTCAGGGGTTTATACCATAACCTGATTATTGTCTCCTTGAATTCTGCTTCTCTTTGTTTACAGATGGTTTTAAATTGGAAATCTATCTTCCTTCTGGCTGCCAAAGACATTTTGCAAAATTAATACGATAGATAGATAATATGAAAGGCACTATATAATAGATAGATAGATAGATAGATAGATAGATAGATAGATACTTTATTAATCCCAAGGGGAAATTCACATAGTCCAGCAGCAGCATACTGATAACAATGCAGGCAAAACAGACAATAACTTTGTATAATGTTAACGTTTACCTCACCGGGGGGAACTGAAGAGTCGCATAGTGTGGGGTCTCCTCAGTCTGTCAGTGGAGCAGGATGGTGACAGCAGTCTGTCGCTGAAGCTGCTCCTCTGTCTGGAGATGATCCTGTTCAGTGGATGCAGTGGAGTCTCCATGACTGACAGGAGCCTGCTCAGCGCCCGTCGCTCTGCCACGGATGTCAAACTGTTCAGCTCCATGCCTAGAATAGAGCCTGCCTTCCTCACCAATTTGTTCAGGCGTGAGTTGTCCCTCTTCTTTATGCTGCCTCTCCAGCACACCATCGCATAGAAGAGGGTGCTCGCCACAACCGTCTGATAGAACATCTGCAGCATCTTATTGCAGATGTTGAAGAACACCAGTCTTCTAAGGAAGTATAGTCAGCTCTGTCCTTTCTTGCACAGAGCATCAGTATTGGCAGTCCAGTCCAGTTTATCATCCAGCTGCACTCCCAGGTATTTATAGGTCTGTACTCTCTGCATAGTCACCTCTGATGATCATGGGATCCATGAGGGGCCTGTTCCTACTAAAGTCCACCACCAGCTCCTTGGTCTTGCTGGTGTTCAGGTGTAAGTGGTTTGAGTCACACCATTTAACAAAGTCCATGATTAGGTTCCTATACTCCTCCTCCTGCCCACTCCTGATGTAGCCCACGATAGCAGTGTCGTCAGTGAACGTTTGCACATGGCAGGACTCCAAGTTGCATTGGAAGTCCTGTAAAGAAGTCTGTTGCTCCTGGTTCCTCCTTTCTGCTACAGTATATATGAATGAATATCAAACTAGGCCTGTCTTTATAATAGAAAAATACACTTGCTGTTCCTAATTGTTCTGATAAGAAACCATCTTAGGTGTCTTTCTGGTACAGAGTTAGCATGTTGTCTCTATGTTTCGGTAGCGTTCCTGCAAGATTCTAATATACTCTCGTAATTCTAAGACATGATGTGAGGTAGATTAACAATTGTAACATTGCCAGGTATGAGTTTGTGTGTGTGAAGTCATCCCGCTGCCCTCAGTAGCCCTAGAGAGTCACAGCAGCTCCCCATGTGTCTGTTCCTTTGAAGGGACAGCACACACCTACAGTACTTTTTCTGCTGGTGACCATATATTCCCATCTTATAATTCAAGGACAACAGACCTCCTAGAAGTCTTCACTCTAAAAGGGTATGCTGGCAGTTCTTGCAAACCCTCCTCGGCCCATCTCTCAGGTTTGGCCAACCATGTTTAAAAATGAGAATCAAGCATATCTGGCAAGTGCTTGGTAGCCATAGAATATAAAAATGGAAGAGACTCCATACATACAACAGCTTATGGAAATCTGTTAAAGTTTAACTCTATTCCTGATCTCCAAAAGAAAAAATAAAGTTAAATAGCCGAAAGCAATGAGGACATTTAATGGCAAAGCTAACAAATTGCTCTTTTACTGCTGTCATTTCTGTGTCATCCTTAAAGCATATTGAGTGCATCAAGAAAGAAAACCTAATAATTTTGAAGGGATCATCTACCCGCCCTAACACAAGCATATTAAACACATTCAAGTCAGATGTCCATCATGCCGTGGTGTTGCCTCATGTGTTTTCACTGACTTTTAAAAGAGCGAGTCCTAAACCGGCTCCTAATCTAAACCATGTGTCTTACTTATTCCAAAAGAAAAGCATAAAAGTTTTTGAAGGGAATGATCCTGTGAGATCATCATAAAAAATAACTTTTTAGCTGTAGAAATGATTTTTAATTTCATTTAGTTTTATGGCAAAATCATAATGTTCTCACAATAGTTATAAGTTTTTCTACTAAGAGACATGACAATGCGGTTTGGATGCCTAAGAACTTTTGTGACCTCAGGGGTTCTGCCGGGCTTTAGTTTGAAACTGTTGTACTATGAGAAATGTCTGCCTCATTTTAAGCCAATGGGCAGCACGGTGGCACAGTGGTAGTACTGCTGCATGCAGTAAGGAGACCAGGGTTTGCATCCTTGGTCCTCCCTGCATGCGGTTTACATGTTCTCCCCATAACTGTGTGGGCTTCCTCCGGCTGATCTTGTTTCTTTCCACTGCCCAAAGACATGCAGGCTGGGTAAATTGGTGACACTAAATTGTCGTTAGTGTTTGTGTGTGGTCACCCTGCGATGAACTGGTGCCCTGTCCAGGGTTTGTTCAGACGTTGGGCCCTATGCTAGCTAGCATAGGCTCCAGCACCACTCTCGCCCATGGTTTGGATTAAGCAGGTTAGAAAATGGCGTGATATGACATTTTAAGCCAGCATAGCTCTTTTATCCACTTGACTATTTCATAATCATATGACGATATTATATATATGATAACCACTATACAAAAGCTATGTCCACACCACTACATTTTTATTTAAAAATGCATCCATGCTAGCATTTTTGCATCATTTTACATAATCTCTGATGGCAATAAAGGAACTGAAGATGCATATGATGCAGATGTTTGCATACACTGGAGGTGTGTGCATCAATGGAAAGTCCTTGAAGGGATAGTAATGCTGCCGGCCATGGAATTTATTGCAAAACTGTATTGACCAGTAAACTTTCCTTTTGTACATGTGTGCAGCATTTAAACTGTAGAAAATGTAATGTGAGTGCATACAGGTAAACAACACAACAAGCACTGTGAAAAGCAACTCTTCTTTACCTGCTTTATTGTTCAGTGAAGGTTGACCAGTCAGGTAATGAGACGCCCAATCAGTTAAGGGCCATGTAATAAGCATGAACCAATCAGTGTGTGATTAGAGGCGGAGTTTTTGAAAAACTGCATTTTTGCCTGTCCACATCTCAATGCTGAGACAACATTTCCAGAAATACTTGGCTCTGGAGAGTATTTTCAATTCATTAGTTGAAAATGCTGAGTTAGTACGGAAGAAAGATGAAAACAAAGACTAATGTGTGCATTTTTAAACCAAAACACATAAGAGATTTAAAAAACAGAACTTACTTTTAACGGCACTTTAAGTGAATTTATTTTCTTCGGTATTTGTCCAATGCCCACTTCTAGTCTCATCACCTTTTCTCAGGCTCAACCTGCAGTTGCGTTCCCTTCGCAGTCTCCATGTACCATTGTTTGTCATCTTTTTGAAAGAAGAACAATAGACCTAATTGGAAATAACATCTTTATTTAATGAATACCATCTAAAGCAGGGGTTCTCAATGTCGGTCCTGGGGACCCCTTGTGGCTGCGGGTTTTTATTCCAACCAGCTTCTGTTTTTAATTGGTATCCTGGGCTAATTAAGTGAACTGTTCTTTCCCAATTGGCTCCGGCGGACCCCCGTGACCCTGTATTCGGATTCAGCGGGTTAGAAAATGGATGGATGGATGGATGGATGTTCTTTCCCAGATTCTGTGTTTTAGGAACATTATAGAAATTAGAAAACTAGGTTTGGTAAAAATAAATAAATAAATATATCTACTGTATACAGTATATATATACTAGCAAAATACCCGCGCTTCGCAGCGGAGAAGTAGTGTGTTAAAGAAGTAAAGAAAAAGAAAAGGAAACATTTTGAAAATAACGTAACATGATTGTCAATGTAATTGTTTTGTCACTGTTATGAGTGTTGCTCATACATATATATATATATATATATATATATATATATATATATATATATATATATATAGCAGAATACCCGCGATTCAGATAGCGGAGAAGTCGTGTGTTAAAGAAGTTATGAAAAAGAAAAGGAAACATTGTAAAAATAACGTAACATGATTGTCAAAGTAATTGTTTTTGTATTTGGCGGCAGCGTCATGAAGTTATTTTCATCAAGCTGCATCAGAAAATGTACCACGACGTCTGACACGCCTCCTTTTTTAGTGTTTTCTCACAGCTTGGATTGCTGCTGTCATAATGGGTTTGAGTCTACATATACAGCATATATATATATATATACACATAAATATCTTCATATATATACATATCTATATACATATCTACATATACACATATAAATATATATACATATATATATATATACCTATCTACATTAAATATACACACACATATTATATATATGTGTGTGTGTGTATATGTATGTATGTGTGTGTATATATAATGTAGATAGGTGTTTGTGTGTGTGTATGTATGTATATATTGTGGTGATTATTCTTCTCCAAATAATACAGCACAAAACAAAACAAAGTTTTGGGGACCGTCCCCATATATTGTCGTCCAGACAAATAAAGAATTATATGATTCAATGTCTTAAATCAAAACAGTGAACAGTTTTCTTAAGTCAAAATGGCAGTTTTATAGAGAAAAGGATTATGGGACAGGAAATGGTTAGCAAGAAGTGACGTTGGAAACAGGAACCGGAAACAACGTCATCATGATGAGGCGGAAGTGAGGTGGATTGATGGAGCCGGAAGTGACGTCATCATGGTTGGCCGAAAGTGACGTCATCGCGGCCATTTTGGAACCCGGAAGTGGAGGAATTATTTTTCTTCAGGTTTTCTGTTGACCAAAAGAGATCTAGGTAAGTACCACATGACAACCCTCTATCTCGCGATGTTTCACTCACCTTTAGGCTCTTTGACTGCCTCCTAATCGCACATGTGTGACATGACCCCCACCTCAGCCCAGACCCATCGGGTCGGGAGACCTGCACCGAGAGGTCGTGGACACGAGAGAGAGCATCCGCGTTGGCCTGCAAGGAACCCCTATGATAAATGACACTGAAACGATAAGGTTGAAGATTCAAAAACCACCTAGTGATGCGAGGGTTAGACTCCCGATGAAGGGACATCCACTGTAAAGCAGCATGATCCGTCACCAGAGTAAACTCACGCCCCAATAGGTAGTACCTCAAAGATGTGACCGGCCACTTAATTGCCAAGGCTTCTCGCTCCACCGCAGCATACTTGGTCTCCCGGTCCAGCAGTTTCCGGCTCAGGTACATAGCAGGGTGTTCAGCACCATCAACGCATTGGCTCAGCACGGCACCCAAACCTGTGGCCGATGCGTCGGTCTGGAGGATGAAAGGAACAGAAAAATTAGGAGATCTTAAAACAGGTGCTGACGTAAGGGCCAATTTCAAGTCACTGAATGCTTTATCAACCGAAACATCCCATACCACTTTTAAAGGTGCGCGTTTCTTTGTTAAATTAGATAAGGGCGCAGCAACGTCTGAGAAATGCGGTACAAAACAGCGATAGTAACCTGCCAATCCCAAAAATGCTTGTACCTGCCGCTTAATCATCGGACGGGGCCAATTCAAAATGGCATCAATTTTAGAGCAGCAGTTCTGAATAGTCAGTTCACGTGAGCTGCTCGGAGTACATGCATCGAAGCTTCTGAGCTGTGCCTGTGCTATCTCGTGCGATCTCGCGATGTCCACGGCTTTATTTAATGTTAGCTAAGACCAGGCATTAAAAAGTTTCTCAGTACAGCAATTTTAACTCTGTTACAAAGTGATCCAAAGTCTTGTTTATACCTCGTGTCTTCTCATTAAACTTGTATCTCGCGAATAAAGTATTCGGTGTTTTTCTTCAGCGCTCTTTGGGAGCTCATCCTTCTTTTCTACGTACTGCGGTCACAGTCAGTTCACGTGATTACATGGGTGGCGTGATGATGTCACACGCAGCTCCGCCCCCCACGGCCATCGAGCTAACGTCCATTACAGTATATGGAGAAAAATAGGTTCCAGTTATGACCATTACGCGTAGAATTTTGAAATGAAACCTGCCCAGCTTTTGTAAGTAAGCTATAAGGAATGAGCCTGCCACATTTCAGCCTTCTACCTACACGGGAAGTTGGAGAATTAGTGATGAGTGAGTGAGTCAGTGAGGGCTTTGCCTTTTCTTAGTATGGAGATATATATATATATATATATATATATATATATATATATATATATATATATATTGTCACACACATGCAAGTTGGAGGCAGTCAAAGAGCCTAAAGGTGAGTGAAATCTCGCGAGACAAGGGACTGTCACGTGGTGCTTACCTAAAACTCTTCTTACCCACAGAAAACTGAAAGAAAAATAAACATATTCATTTCCGGCTTCAAAATGGCCACGATGACGTCACTTCCGGTTCCACGATCCATTGCTTCAGTCTGCTCCTGATGACGATGCTTCCATGTTCCCACCTCCAATCATCACTTCCTGCCAACCATTTCCTTTCCCATGATACATTCTGCTATATAAACGCCATTTTGTTACCATTGATTCATTCATTCTGTACTTTAAAGTCATTTTGAATCGCTTTATTTTTCTATTTGTGGAAGCTTTATTCTCATCACAATATATATATATATATATATATATATATATACTAATAAAAGGCAAAGCCCTCACTGACTGACTCACTGACTCATCACTAATTCTCCAACTTCCCGTGTAGGTAGAATGCTGAAATTTGGCAGGCTTATTCCTTACAGCTTACTTACAAAAGTTAAGAAGGTTTCATTTTGAAATTCTACACATAACGGTCATAATGGTTGATAACGGTTGACAACGTCCGCCATGTTGAACTTTCTTATTTATGGCCCCATCTTCACGAAATTTGGTAGGCGGCTTCCTTGCGCTAACCGAAACCAATGTACGTACTTATTTCGGTGGTATGACGCCACTGTCAGCCGCCATATTGAACTTTCCAACGTCACTAATTCTCCAAATTCCCGTGTAGGTAGAAGGCTGAAATTTGGTACTTATTTCGGTGGTATGATGCTACTGTCGGCCGCCATATTGAACTTTTCAACAGTCTTTGTTAAATATGGGCCCATCTTCAAGAAATCTGGTACGCGGGTTCCCAACGCTAACTGAATCCTACTTACGTATGTATATGTCCATAGCCTGCAGCTCAGTCACCGTGTGAGGCTGCGTTGGGTCCCCCATCCCAACGCCTCCCAAATTGTTGGCTGCCTGCCTATATAAGGCCGTCCGTCGCTCCGGTCTCTACATTACCTTCCTTGCTTCGCCACGTGATTCACGTCTCCCTGCTGATAACTACAGCCTTTTTATTTAATCCACGGCTTCTCCGCTGTTTTATTGTTCATTTATTACGATTATAGTTATTGTGTAGGTATTTTAGACTTATTTTACATTGTTCAGGTACCCATTTCCTTTATCATTCCAACCGTACCCGCATTAACATGTCTATCGAGGTGATCACCATCGATCAAAGAACTGTCACTTACCGAGTGGTTTCCATGCCCGGAGATGGCACCTGCCTTTTCCATTCTCTTTGTTACATATTGCACAGCCATATCAGTCTCACTCTTGATATCTGGAGAAACATTGTGTCTTATGTATTGAATGACTGGGACAGGTTCAAGGTGTGGACTGATGACGGTACATGAGATAATTATAATACACAGGAGCACTAGAAGAGTGAAATGCTTAAGCCCTTCACCTATGGTTCTGCATGTGAGTCGATGGCTGCTGCTGAATTTTTTGGTTGTCACTTTCAAGTGTACCGAAATGGCCAAATATTTTACACCTTTGGACAACCGCCAATGCCTCTTAAACATCTTAGATTCACAGGTGACGATTTCAGTAGTGGACACTTTGATGTTTATGAATGTTTAAACTCTCAAAAACTGGATGTGAAGTTATTGATGAAACTGGTTGTATACGTACATACTTGTATACACATATCGCTTAGAATTAAGGCCAAAAAGTTCTATCTTGGCTCATCAGACCAGAGAATCTTATTTCTCACCATCTCAGAGTCCTTCAGGTGTCTTTTATGTCTCCATGCGGGCTGTCATGTGTCTTGCCTCTCCTCAGTGTGTGGAGACAACCAGGCACTGCTCATCACTTGTCCAATACAGTCCCCACAGTGAAGCATGGCGGTGGCAGCATCATGCTGTGGGGGTGTTCTTCAGCTGCAGGGACAGAACGACTGGTTGCAATCGAGGGAAAGATGAATGCGGCCAAGTATAGAAATATCCTGGACAAAAACCTTCTCCAGAGTGCTAAGGACCTCAGACTGGGCCAAAGGTTTACCTTCCAACAAGACAATGACCCTAACCACACAGCTAAAATAACGAAGGAGTGGCTTCACAACAACTCTGTGACTGTTCTTGAATGGCGCAGCCAGAGCCCTGACTTAAACCCAATTGAGCATCTCTGGAGAGACCTAAAAATGGCTGTCCACCAACGTTTACCATCCAACCTGACAGAACTGGAGAGGATCTGCAAGGAGGAATGGCAGAGGATCCCCAAATCCAGGTGTGAAAAACTTGTTACATCTTTCCCAGGAAGACTCATGTCTGTATTAGCTCAAAAGGGTGCTTCTACTAAATACTGAGCAAAGGGTCTGAATACTTAGAATCATGTGATATTTCCGTTTTTCTTTTTTAATAAATCTGCAACAATTTCAAAAATTCTTTTTTTTGTCTGTCAATATGGGGTGCTGTGTGTACATTAATGAGGAAACAAATTAATTTAAATGATTTTAGCAAATGGCTGCAATATAACAAAGAGTGAAAAATTGAAGGGGGTCTGAATACTTTCCGTAACCACTGTGTATGTATATATATATATATATATATATATATATATATATATATATATATATATATATATATATATATATATATATATATATATATATAATAAGTACTATGCAATTATATGGGGATAATGTATTTTTTTTTCTTTTTAACAATATTTTCATTTTGATTTGTTTCCTGCCTTGTGCACTGTGTTGGCTGGGATTGGACCCCCTATTTTTCCAGGTGTTCTAATTATTTAATCAATCGATTGTTTTCTAATTAGTGGAACTAACGCTAAAGTAGTTGCAGCCTTTGATTATTCAGTGTTGTAAAAATCATGCCTCTGTGCTTTCTTAATGTAGAATAAGAGAAGAGAAAAAAATACCAGCTAATTAATCGAGATCAGTGTTAACAGTTGTTGTCACTGATTATGAATCCGGTTGAAACAAAAACCTGAAGCCACAGTGGGCCCCCAGGACCGACTTTGAGAACCCCTACTCTAAAGCACAGTACTTGCATTCCGTTAACAATTATATAATGAAACTATGGTCAGGTTTTATAGCAGACACTTCCTCAAGTTTCAAGTCATTGGTTCAGATTCCTGTTTACACCTCCTCCTTGTATCTAAAGGCATTTTCTTCTAGAGCTCTCTCTCTTGCACCTACATGCCAATGGCAGCTTGTTACAAAAGAAATAAGGAAAACAGTGAAAGGAACGGAGAGAATAAAGAAGGCAGAACTGGGGACGGTTGAGCCAGAGTGGTGATAGGAAGGAGGTGGCCGGTGGCCCTGTGAAGCTGTGAGCAATCAGCGCTCCAGGGGCAGTTTGTCCACTGCTTAGCATTAGAAGAGGCCTCCTAGGGATCCAGTAGGTGCTACTAGGGCCTGAGGAAGATGAAGGGTCTTGGCTTGCAGCGTCACGGCAGACTCTGAAGTAGGCAGGTATGGCACAAACTGGAGCTTGTGACCAGGGCTGTTGATGTCTCCGCCGGCTGCAAGACCTAAGCAGGGTGAGCTGGGGAGACAGAGAGGGCAAGATGCACTGAGTTGGGTGAGTAACAGAAGATGGCTGTCTGCATGGTTTTAATGAAATACTAAGAGCACCTGTTTTAATGGATTATTTGTTGACTACTTATTTAAAGGATAAAGCAGTGCACTTTTGGAACAGTTTGTTTTAAAGAAAAGCACCTAATGAAAAGTCAAGCAAAATGACATCTTTTATTAGCTAACTAAAATGATTACAATATGCAAGCTTATCAGATGTAATGATCTCGCCTGAAGAAGGGGTCTGAGTTGCCTCGAAAGCTTGCATATTGTAAACTTTTTTAGTTAGCTAATAAAAGATGTTATTAGGCTTGACTTCTCATTACATCCATAATGGCTAAGCACTTGAGTACTTTGCACCACCTCTTGCTTGTTCGTGTGTCCTCACTTGCCCTGACTCATCTTAGTTCATGACTATCAACTGTTCAAGTGTTGCCAAGGACTGCGGAGCCAACCTGGACTGTCACACCCACAAATTTGAGCTCCAAGTCAAAAATAAAATCCAAACTCTAAACAGAGCAATTCAAGATAATACTTCACAAAATTCTGAACTTTATACCAGTATCGCCAAACACAATCAGCTCACTTTTGTTTCCAGGCTTTGATCTCCTAAAAACACTCACTCAGTTTGTTGAATATCCAAAGAGGTCAGCGATAGATAAATGTGAATATCATTTGCAAAAGAGTGATACATAATATTGTGCTTCTTTAAGATATTTGCCAAGGAGAGCAAATAAAGAGAGAACAATATAGGACCCAAGTCAGACAAGACTGCCAACGGAGCAGAGGAAGAAAAGCAATCCCTAGTTTTAACAGAGAAAGTGCCCTGTTCTTGAGATGTGATGTATACCACTTCAAGGCTGTTCTCTGGATGCCAGCCATACATTTTACATGTCTCAACAAAATAAAATAATCAGCTGAATCAAAAGCTGAGCTCAAGTTCAGATGAAGTAAAACATCACATTTTCCAGAGTCTATAATACTAAGGACTAAATCATTGATCACCCTTACAAGAGCTGACTCTGATGCACCCTGCATATTGAGAGTAATTTATCCAACAACTTGTTATTACCAAGATGAATACCAAGCTGCTGATACTCTACCTTCTTTAGAACTTTGGCTAGGAATGGCACTTTGGAAGTAGGCTGATAATCTCTTAAAACTGAGGGATCCAGATGTAATTTTTCTAAACTTTAATGTTCAGAGTGGTGGATGGCATGGTGGCACAGTAGTAGTGCTGCAGCCTCACAACAAAGAGGCCCTGCTTCAAGTTTACATTTTCTTAGTTTAGATTAGATATTTTAGGTGAACATTATTGATACCATGGAGAAATTCAGATGCATAAAGCTTGCAGAAGCATAAAAAACATGAATATAGATTCATAAGACAGATAATTCAGCCAATCAATCAATCAATCATCCAGTCGTTTTCCCTCCACTATCTGCAGTCTCCTACTCACTACACAGGATTTTCAGGGGTTTATTTAATCAGCAAAGTAATATGATGATATAGTTGTGCTGATGTATGCTCTATAATTCATATATGTCTACTATATGTTGTAGCTTCCCAACTCGCCAACTACTTAACCACTAATAATTTGATGGAACCGTTTCGGTCTGGTGTCAGGGTGCAGCACAGCTGTGAAACTGCTCTGCTATAGGTAACCAATGATTTGCTAATGGCAGCAGACTCTGGACAAACCAGCATATTAATTCAATTAGACCTCAGTGCAGCATTTGACACTCAGGTCAGACATGACATTCTACTTTCCAGAATGGAGAACATGCTGGGTATCTCTGGCACTGCCCTCCAGTGGTTCAAGTCCTATCTGACTGATAGGCAAGAGTTTGTTAGTCTTGGCAACAGCAGATCCAGCTCAGCGCCAGTCACACAAGGAGCTCCACAGGGCTCTGTCCTCGGCCCTCTTCTCTTCTGTATTTATATGCTTCCCCTTGGCCATATTATTCGTAGCTATGGACTGGGCTATCATTTTTATGCAGATGATACTCAACTCCACTTCAATGTTAAAAGTGGAACTTCATCAGAGCTTTCTCAGCTCACAACCTGCCTCAGTGAAATTAACACCTGGATGGAGCAGAACTCTTTAAAATTAAATTGCAACAAAATTGACCTCCTGCAAATTGGGACTAAAGTGCAACTTAATAAAATGAGCTCCTTCCCTGTCCATCTTGGTGGTGATCTCATCAGATCTGCCTCCACTGCAAAGAATCTTGGTGTCATTTTTGATTCCTCCCTTTCTTATTCCGCAGACATAAATCACATTAAGAAACTTTCTTACTTTCACCTCCGTAACATATCTCATGTTCGCTCCTTCCTCTCCTTTTCTGACGCTGAGAAACTTGTCCATACTTTTATCACATCCTGCATCGATTATTGTAACTAATAATCCTAGATGCCCCTTCTAATCTTATATCACAGCTCCAGCTTATTCAAAACTTGGCTGCAAGAGTCCTCACTCGAACCAGCAGTAGTGAGCACATCACACCCATCCTGCTCCGCCTTCACTGGCTTCTGGTGTCTTACAGAATCAAATATTAAATCCCACTAATAACCTACAAAGCCTTAAACGACCTCACGCCAAACTACATCAGTGACCTTCTCCATCACTATGTGCCTGTCTGCCCACTAAGGTCCTCTGATTCTGGCAATCTTGTTGTGCCCCACACTAATCTACACTCCATGGGTGACAAGGCCCTCAGCTGTATAGCGCCCAGACTCTGGAATGACCTACCGAAATTAATCAGGTCAGCTGACTCCATGAATTCTTTTAAAAAACAACTCAAAACTCATCTGTTCAGGAAGACTTTTAGCTCTACTTGACTTTATTACCCTTCTCTCAGTTTACCTCTCTGTCAAGATGCTCATGTAACCTGTATGTGTGTGTTCGGACCATCAATTATGTTGTCTGTTAGGCTTTCTCTGAATTCACTGTCTTACTCTTTTTTATTTATTTATCTGGTTTGTAAAATGCTATACACTGTATACCCTGCCATTCTTTCTTATATTCTGTAAGTGCCTTGAGCATGGGAATGGCGCTATATAAATAAAATGTATTATTATTACTACCTTACACTAATTACTACTAACGTCTTAATACATAGAAAATGTTGGGCAAGGTGGAGTAAAATGAGAGGCTGTATTTGTGGAAAAAGATGCGTAAGTGATAACAACTTAAAGTGAAATACAAAGCATAGCCTGCCCTGATTTATGGCATTGAATCGGCCCACCTGAAGTACACTGCTTGGCCCATCCACAGACAGGAGACTGTTCCATATCTGTTGCACACATAATAGTGTTCTTTCAATCCAAGAGACAAGCTGAAGGTGTGCAGAGATGTTGTTATCATTCTACACAGCATTGCATGTGTCTTTAGTTAAATATATTGAAATGGCTTTATGTAGGATTTGTTGCTTTTCATAATTCCACTGCTCCTGTTTTCAATCAGTTAACACAGCTGTTTATTTTTATTAAAGAGATATCAGGCATGTTGATTCCCCCCTTTGCCAGCTTCACTTAATACTCTTCCTCAGTACTGTTAGACTTTAAAGAAGTACAGTTTATTATGAAAATGTTCTTCTTATAAAAGTATGGGTTACCAGTTAGAAACAAATCTTTGATAGCCCTTGGTGCACTCTTATAATACATTTGGAAATTCTAAGGTGTTGTGCTGTGCCATTAGCCATTATGAATGTAGTGAGAAGTCAAGCAAAATTACACTTTTTATTGGCTAGCTAAAAAAGATTATAATATGCAAGCTTTCGAGGCAAGTCAGGCCCCTTCTTCAAGCAAGATCTTCAGTCCTGACTTGCATATTGTAATACATTTACATTTAATGTAATACAATGCATAAAGCTTGCATATTGAAATACATTTGGTAGTTAGAATGTTGCACGTGTGTGGATAAAAGACGGATTTCTGTATGTCATGGGATGATCTAACATTCAAAACTGGTGCCTGCTTCACGCTCATTCTTCTAGAGATACTGTGGACTTCAGGAAGCCCATTAATATATGGTGTTAGTCCAACACTATTCAACATACAGTGAGTTTCAAGTTAATGAATTTACTCACATGAGAGAGGGCACACTGTGAGCTTTGGCACCTAATTAGAATCCCTGTGGCAGTTTTCTAGAAAGCTAACGAAACGTGCAAAAGGCAAAAACACATATTATCAGTAGAATGTAATACAGCATGAACTTATTGGCCTTCTTTCCAGTTTTATGGTAGGGTCTGATATCCCAGTGTGACAGGTTGACACTTATAGGAGATCTAACCGAAACACAGTTAAAATATCTGACTATGTCACCAAGTTTTATTAACGAGTCTGGGCACTCTTGAAATTTAAAGGTAATAACACACAGGTTTTTATAAATTGAGCCGTGAGTCAATTGGCAGCAATTTCAAGACAAAAACAGTAACTTGTATTAAACAAGACAATATAATATACATCAATTAGATAAAAGTAGATGAGTCTAAAAATATCAGGAGCAAAAACATGCAAAAAAGAGAGCACACAGTCCACACTCTAAAAGTCCGTTAAAACATAACAATGTTATGGATACAACCTTTGGAGGTGTGAAGTCCAAGTCGGGTGCTGTGTTACCACAATAATTAACCTTCCAACTGTCCCACTGAAACACTCTGTTCGCTGAATGCTTGTTTTCCAACAGAAGTTTTTATTATTCTATACAAAATAATAGCTTTATCATCCATCTGTTTTTCATGACTTATTTAATCCACTATAGAGATACAGTAAGCTGGAACCTACCACAGCAGCATCGGGTGCCAGACCAAAACCAAACCTGAATGTTGTGGCACTCATTTACAGAGAACTGTCAACATCCACAAATATTCATTATGCACATCTTAATCTAATGATCACATTGATGTTTCTACTTTATTAAAGTTAAAAAAACAAAGTCCTGCACTCATTCGCCATAGTCCACATCCTGCAAAAACTATCTAATCACTTCTTTGAATTTTGTCTGCTATGGATATGGCATTCTTATATTACAATAATAGTGCACATATTACTGCATGAAATAACAAATGAAACGAAATCCTGTCACACACAGGCACCTGGCCGGCTTACCTGACCTCTATGGCTTTGGGAATTTGGGAGAAAAAACAACACAGACGTGGAGATAATGTGTAGGGTCCATCTTGGTGTCTGTTTGACCCTAGAATACGGAATCCTTGAGGTAGCAGCACTAACCACTTTCTCACTGTACTGACTTAAGTTAAATATACTTTTCAAAACTGAAAATTATTAGAGCAAATTAGGCAATAATTTAAAATGCATTTACTAAATATACAGTATATCTAGCAGTTGGATTACAAACATTGCTTAATAATGTCTGCCCAGCACTCCTCTAGGGCTACTATCTACGATTTTGCTTTTACCAGCCTTCACAGACATTTTGTAACTCAGAAGACTATTAGAGCTCTTATTTATTTTAGGTGCAGCAGTTCTGTTTTAAGGAGCTTAGTTTTTAATGTTTATACTTCCCTTAAATTAAACATCCCCAACAAAGAAGAGAGAACTTCTAAAGTAAGTGCAAAACAGTAACAGCTTTCCGGTTAAAAGTGTCCATGACATCAAAGTAGCTTCTTAAATTATAGGTTTATAGTGTCATTATTGTCACATGTACCAGAGTACAGTAAAATTCTTACTTGCGTGTACTAATTAATATGCAACATGTCACCTCTCTCTAGCACCGTGATTAGTGAGTATAACTTCCTTACATAAAAGATTTCCAAGCATATGTTTCATTAATAAAGAAACAGAATAAGGCTACAAAGTATATAGTGTATGTCTTTAAGAATTTTATCGTGCATCCTTTCTGATACATAATTTAGTAACCTTCAAATTGTTTATTATAATGTCGAGCCAAATGTACAATGTGTGTCTGTACCACATCAGGTACTCGAAGTATATGAGAGCAATTCAGTATTTAATATAGTATTTAGACAAATAAAACAGGAATAGCCCCCTAGCAAAAGCACTGAAGGGA
This sequence comes from Polypterus senegalus, assembly GCF_016835505.1. NCBI lineage: Eukaryota > Metazoa > Chordata > Cladistia > Polypteriformes > Polypteridae > Polypterus > Polypterus senegalus. Next base: position 282,513,721 of record NC_053156.1, read on the forward strand.
TCCAATGCAAATATTTTTTCTAAAATAAAAAGATTTTTTGAGTTAGCTGGATTTGGCAGGCTGTTTTAAAACTGACACAGTAATAAAGAGACATAAGCTAAACAGCATTAAATGTTGAATTGAAGCCATAACAGCAGCTTCTGTGACAAGAAATGGTGTCTGACACTACTGTTTTCCAAGCATAGATAGATAGATAGATAGATAGATAGATAGATAGATAGATAGATAGATAGATAGATAGATAGATAGATAGATAGATAGATAGAGTCATATGAAAGTTTGGGAACACCTCTCAGCCTGCATAATAATTGACTCTACTTTCAACAACAAAGATAACAGTGGTATGTCTTTCATTTCCTAGGAACATCCGAGTACTGGGGTGTTTTCTGAAGAAAGATTTTTAGTGAAGCAGTATTTATGAAATTAAATCAAATGTGAAAAACTGCCTGTGCACAAATGTGTGTCCCCTTGTCATTGTGCTGACTTGAATGCCTGTCACTGCTCAATGCTGATTACTTGCAGCACCAATTTGGCTGGATTAGCTTGTTAAGCGTTGAACTTTATAGACAGGAGTGTCCAATCATGAGTGGTAAAAGATATTTAAGGTGGTCAATTTCAAGTTGTGCTTCCCTTTGACTCTACTCTGAAGAGTGACAGACAGCATGGGATCCTCAAAGCAACTCTCAAAAGATCAGAAAGCAAAGATTGTTCAGTCTCCTGGTTTAGTGGAAGGCTACAAAAAGCCATCTCAGAGGTTAAAACTGTCAGTTTCAACTGGAAGGAATGGAATCAGGAAATGGAAGGCCACAGGCACAGTTGCTGTTAAACCCAGCAGGTCTGGCAGGCCAAGAAAAATACAGGAGCGGCATATGAGCAGGATTGTGAGATTGGTTACAGACAACCCACAGATCACCTCCAAAGAGCTGCAAGAACATCTCACTGCAGATGGTGTATCTGTACATTGTTCTTCAATTCAGCGCAATTTGCACAAAGAACAATTGTATGGCAGGATGATGAGAAAGAAGCCCTTTCTGCACTCGCGCCGCAAACAGAGTCGCTTGTTGTATGCAAATGCTCATTGAGACAAGCCAGATTCATTTTGGAACAAAGTGCTTTGGACTGATGAGACAAAAATTTTGTTATTTTGTCATAATAAAAAGCACTTTGCATGGCGGAAGAAGAACACCGTGTTCCAAGAAAAACACCTGCTACCTACTGTCAAATTTGGTGGAGGTTCCATCATGCTGTGGGGCTGTATGGCTAGTTCAGGGAATGGGGCCCTTATTAAAGTCGAGGGTCAGATGAATTCAACCCAATATCAACAAATTCTTCAGGATAATGTTCAAGCATCAGTCACAAAGTTGAAGTTACGCTGGGGTTGGATATTCCAACAAGACAATGACCCAAAACACAGTTCGAAATCTACAAAGGCATTCATGCAGAGGGAGAAGTACAATGTTCTGGAATGGCCGTCACAGTCCACTGACTTGAATATCATCGGAAATCTATGGGATGATTTGAAGCAGGCTGTCTATGCTCGGCATCCATCAAATTTAACTGAACTGGAGAGATTTTGTATGAAAGAATGGTCAAAAATACCTCCATCCAGAATCCAGACACTCATCAAAGGCTATAGGAGGCGTCTAAAGGCTGTTAGATTTGAAAAATGAGGCTCAACTAAGTATTGATGTCATATCTCTGTTGGGGTGCCCAAATTTATGCACCTGTCTAATTTTGTTATGATGCACATTGCATATTTTCTGTTAATCCAATAAACGTAATGTCACTGCTGAAATACTACTGTTTCCATAAGGCATGTCATATATTAAAAGGAAGTTACTACTTTGAAAGCTCAGCCAAAAATCCAAAGAATTAAGAGGGGTTCCCAAACTTTTTCATATGACTGTAGATAGATAATTTTTCACAGTAGGTATGACTATTTCATGATCTCATAATGAGTCTGGGTGGTACTATAATTAAGCCTACAAACATGGGATTTTTGAGTTCATCTGCTTAGCGTTTTTGTTTGCCATCTTCTGGCGAGTGATAAGTTTCAGAGGCGTTTACATTTTTGAGCTTCATCAGACTCCCTTGTGAAAGCATAATGTTTGTCTTTGAATTCGCTTGAACCTTACTAATGCAGTTCATTCCTCCACCTTACAGATGAGCTTGATATGGAAGACTTCCAAATTGAGACAGATGACTCGAAGTTGCTTCCTACCATCCAGTGTAGTCCAACACCAGGTAAACCTTCAGATATTGAAAAATCTAGTTGCTTCAAGTTGCTAAACATCTAAGGATGGTTTTGTTCTGTGTCATAGCAAATTTTTTGCCAGTTTAACAGTACATTCCGGTTTTTATTATTTCTAAAGCACTGACATAAAGTAATAAAATAGCAAGGTTCAGCTGATGTTTGTAGGAACCAAAACGTTGCCAATACATTATTTATGGATTATGCTCTCTTTTTGGCCTAATGTAAGGGATCTCGACTGCAGTCACTGGAGATGTTTACAGCAGAATATGATACAGTTGGAGTGAGTTATTAGCACCTCTTTGGTTTCTTATTCTTTGCAAAGTTATTGTGTTCACAAATGTGGGAAGAAGTGGTTATGAGATCAACTAATAATCTTTAGAAATATTTGTATTGTTACCATAGTTTAAAGTTCCTAACTCTCTCTCTCATTTTCGAAATAAATCAGGAGTAAAGATAAAACTGTAAGTGCACAAACATTTTTGGTTTCAGAAGCAACATTTAAAAAACTCACTATGTTTTAGAAAAACGAAAGGGGCAACAACATAACCACTTCACACAACCACCAGCCTACTAATGTAACCTGCAGGCCAAAAAAGCAGCCTGGCTGAACGCAACACAATGTTTACAACTGTTAAAGCATCGAGCGCTCACTAACATTGACAACTGTCATACTGTATGTGGTAAACATTTATTATTGTACTGAACAAATTGTGCCTAGAATCTGAGAAAGATTTAACACTTCTTTTGTTAGCGTGTCCATACTACACACTCCTGTATTGAGGACTCACTAAAGTTTGCTTTCACCCTACTATGTCTGCTTGCATTTCATATTTTTTTTAAATAACTTTTAATTATTTCTGTAAGCAGTTGGCTAAGTTTGGACAAACACATAGCCCTCTATGCACAGCATTGCCACAAACATGAAATTTAAAAATGTAACCAGACATGGGACATGGAGTGGATGAAACAGTAATTCCAAAATTAAACAGGACAATATGTTTGAGAGTATTAGGACAATTTGACGAGAACAGGCCATTCAGCCCAACAAAGCTCATCAATTCCTTTATGTAATTTGTCTATAAGTTTAGTTTTGGAAGTTCGTAAATGACCACAATCTCCAATACTACAAAGTCACTTATTCCATATGTCTGTGGTTTTCTGTACAAAGAAAAAAAATTTAATGTATGCCCTGTGCATTTATAATTTAGAAAATTGCATTTCAACAGAAACAAAGGATCAGGTCTGTTGGCAAGAACACTGGAAAAAGGGAGATATAGGTGTGACTGAAATTAAACTTAAAGCATGCAAGCTCAAGGAGGATTTGAAACAGAAGACAGAATAAATCCTCAATGTAAAGTTTGGTGCTGGCAACAAGAACCAGTTCTCTATAGTCCCCCAGAAATTGCACATTTTGTAGAGCACCATTTGTCCACTTCTTCAACCTAATGCGCTTTCTTTTGTTGGCAGGTGCTTTCAAGCCGTGTGAATACCTGTTTGACAGCTGGATTATCCGCCTGGGTGTTTGGGCTATCACACTGATCTCCCTGATATGCAACAGCCTTCTCATTGTGACAGTGTTTGCTTCGCCCAGCTATCTGTCACCGGTCAAGTTAGTCATTGGTTCTATTGGAGGAGCCAACTTGCTGATGGGCTTGTGTATGGGCACATTGGCTCTCTTGGACGTGCTGACCTTTGGAGAGTTTTCCAGGCATGGTGCTCGTTGGGAAAGTGGCCTGGGCTGCCAGGTGGAAGGTTTTCTTTCCATTTTTGCTTCTGAGGCCTCCATTCTCTTCCTGACCCTAGCTGCAGTGCAATGCAGCATTTCTGTGTCTTGTGTCCGCGCCTATGGCAAGTCACCATCTTTTAGCAGTGTTAAGCTGGCTGCACTTTGTTGCATTGTGCTCTCCTTGGCTGTAGCTGCTCTTCCACTTTTCTCGGTGGGGGAGTATGGCTCATCCCCTCTGTGCCTCCCTTCTCCCCTGCCAGAGAGTAGGCCCTCTACATTGGGCTTCATGGCAGCTCTTATCATGATGAACACCCTTTGCTTTTTGGTGATTACTGGAACGTACATCAAGCTTTACTGGGACCTCATGAAGGGAGAGTTCGACAGCATTTGGGATTGTGCCATGATCAAGCATGTGGCCTGGCTCATCTTCACCAACTGCCTTCTCTACTGCCCGGTGGCCTTCCTCACCTTCTCCTCCTTGCTCAGCCTTTTCCCGATAAGTGATGAGGTTATCAAATCGGTCCTCCTCATGCTGCTTCCCCTTCCTGCTTGTCTCAACCCTCTCCTCTATCTTCTGTTCAACCCCCATTTTAAAGAGGACTTTCGCCTGCTATGGAGGAAACCCCGACCTCAGGAGGAAAGTGAATCTTCAGATACGTTTGCTTCAGAAGAAACTGAAAAGAGCTCATATGACTCTACCCAGGCATTGGTATCCTTCTCTGATGTGGATCTGGTCTTTGAGAGTGCAGTAATTCCCACATTGGAGTCTTTCGGATACCCCACATCATCTACAATCGCTCTTATTCCCTGCCAGCAGAGATCTCCCTCCAGGCAAGATGGTATGACCGCTTCTGCAATGCAGTCTTGCCTTCCCAAAGAGGAACATTTCTGTACCTCTGCCTCTTACTCCCCCCCATTTATAAAGTAACATTTCAAAACGAGTAAGCTCAAAATCATTCCCAAGAATTCCTGCTGGGTTCATTGGGTTTGGACCACAGTTCTCATCATTCCAATTTATGATGCAATAAATTTGGATTGTTCCATGAAATCTGTTGAGCAGTCCTGGAATGCTGAAGTCTGTTTTGTTTTGTAATTCTCATCAGATTGAGCAGCAATGAAGAGATCCGCCTCTCCATTTTCTTGTTTCTCATAAAAGTAAATCTCAAGGCACTAAAGGGCTGCTTGAAACAAAGGTATGCGCCGATTATTTCTCATATTCAATTCATTCTTTCTGAAATGCCAATTAACTGAGCACTGAAGGTTTACATTGTCCAAAGCATTTCTGTTTGGGTGTCTGAGGTCAACACATCAGTCAATACAAAGACAACTAGTCTGTTAGTCTGCTCTGTGATTCCAAATATGTGTACTAATAGCCATTGTAACTGATTTTTTGTTTTTTGTTTAGAAAAATATAAAGATTTTTTTTTCAGGCACCCTGTTATTACAATTCCTGCCTCTTTACCTCATATTTCATCAGAGAAACTGTTAATATGTAACAAAAATCGTTAAATTTGTTATTTCAATGTATTTCTTAATTAGAAACTAGCTTTTACTGTTTGTGAGACATGTTATTTAATTAAATAGCTTGTTCCTGCTTTCATTCAGAATTTTCTTTTATCTATGAATATATTATTTTTTTGGGAAAAAAACCCAGCAAATTGCTTTGTACACTTGGAGTGAATTAGTCCTGATCAGTCCTTAATGTTTTTTGTAATTATTCTGGGAGCACTTTAGTTTAGGTGTTCATTATAAGCAGCGATTTATATTCACTATGGTCATGGTAGTCAAGACGTACAGTAAGCAGCTTTTGGGTGTGTTTTTACAAGTTGGCTAATGCAAGCCCTCTCTAAAAAGTGTCTCTACGTTGGTTTAATGGAATCAGCGACTCCATTTTAGGGTGCTTTCACTTGCATATGTCACATATGTACTTTCACAAAACCATTAAGGAAAAATTTGTTATGAATTTTAAAGAGCAGTGGATCTCATGGACACACCTGAGAGAAACACATAATGACATACTGTAGGTAAAGCAGTCGAAGTCCATCAGTGACCTTCTCTTTAAAAGTCTATCTTAAAAGAGCTTCATCCTCGGCTATATAAATGCACGCACATGTCATCCAGTGCTCACCACGACATTTTCTTAGTTATAACAAATAAGCACAAATATTTCTATAAAAGCACAGTGAAAACATTGTTCTCTGTTTTTACCCAGGTTTATTCAGCAACTGGCTCCTAGCTTGATAAGCTAAATAAAAAAGGGCCTGCTCTCCTTCATGTCAAACAACTTCCCAGTAAAGGACAGTTTAATGATTATGCAAATGTACGGTACCTGGTTTCAGATCAACAAAATGTTGCATGAAAAGCAGATCAGTGGGACAAATGAACTGGAATACATACTTGAGACTCACATGGGAGTCTTACAAGTTTTCCAGTTAGCCATTATAAGTCCTCCAAAGTGCCCATGTAATTATCTTTGGGATGAATAGAAATGCTGATTGAGTCTGTCTCTATGTACAGATCACATGTGTCTCAGTCTGAAATTGTGGGAATTGCTGTATACGTAAATAATAAGGAAAATTAAGTTTTTGTGGGGCAGTGGGTAGTGCCGCTGCCTCGCAGTTAGGAGACCCGGGTTTGCTTCCCGGGTCCTCCCTGCGTGGAGTTTGCATGTTCTCCCTGTGTCTGCGTGGGTTTCCTCCCACAGTTTCAAAGACATGCAGGTTAGGTGATCCTAAAGTGACCCTGGTGTGTGTGTGCCCTGCGGTGGGCTGGCACCCTGCCTGGGGTTTGTTTTCTGCCTTGTGCCCTGTGTTGGCTGGGATCGGCTCCAGCAGACCTCCGTGACCCTGTAGCTAGGATATAGCGGGTTGGGTGATGGATGGAAGTTTGAATGGTTAAAATATATTATCGTAAACATTTTGCATTGTACCAAATATGTGGACAAATATTGTCTGCAGTCACAGAAGCTTTTTCTCGGGAATTGCATTTTATATATACTAGAGGGCTGCTCACTTAGCTCGTCTAATCCCGGATACACACTTTTAAGATTTCTTTTTCTTTGAATTGTTGCTATTTCATTAGTTTCACTTTTATTTCAGAACTTCTTTAAAAACAATATTTGGAATCTTTCGAGTCCCAATGTGCTGAATCTTTTAAATGAGGTCTGTGAGACATGTGTTTAATGACTTTGTACCATATTTCAGCATAGGTTTCTCTGTTTGGAATTTCAGCACAGACAAAACAATCTTTATCATCAGCAGATAATAATTTTTTTTGCAAAGTAACCAATAAAATGCACGTGCGGTAAACCGCGTTTTTGAAATTCTCTGACTTAAACTTCAAAGCCTTACAATATTTACATACCTCTGACATATCAGCTACTGTATGTCCATATATTCGATCTCTATTCGCCTTTTCGTTATTTCTACGAGTAATCATTTCTTCTTGTTTCTTTTTTTTTTTGACGCTTTTGTTTTTTTCTGCTTTCATATTCTGTATCTTGCTCTGCATGTGTTTTGCGCCAACATTTTTTTTGAGTCTTTTGAATTCCACTGTTTTCATTTTCTCTAACCTGCTCTGCATGTGTTTGGCCCCCTTGTTTTTTAACATCTTTATGATGTTTTACTTTGTTTTCTACTCTTTGTCTTTTATTTCTGACCTCGCTTTGTCCTGCTTTTATTTTCAATGACAACTGGCCTGTGGTGATTATTTTCCCTTTTATCGAGTAATAATTTACATTTGTTTGCGCTACTGCAATCTTTACTTTCTTTTTTTTGATACTTTCTAATTTTCCTGCTTTCATATTCTTTAACTTTCTCTGCATTTGTATCACGCCAACTTTTTTTTGAGCCTTTCGAATTCCACTGCTTTCATAATCTCTAACCTGCACTGGATGTGTATAGCGCCAATGTTTTTATGAAGTTCTACTTTGTCTTTTACTCTTTGTCTTTTAATTCTGAGCCCTACTGGACGTGCTTTTTTTTACAATTACATTTGATCCGGGCTGATTATTACTTTCCTTATCTTCTGAATTTGCACCTAGATTATTCTTTTTCTTTTTTGCATTTTTTCCCTCCAACGCTTTTAAGTCTCTTTTCTTCGCACTGCTCTTTCTTCTTCACTTAGTTGTCAACGTTTCATCTATAACGTATTGTCCTTATACGCTTTATATGTGCTGAGAGCCCTGGATCTGTGTCTGCTCAGACCCTTTACAAGACTGAGTGTTTTGCTGCCCGTGCTCTTATTTGGTTGTAAGTAGGACGTGTCTTGCAAGAATCTCATGTTCTACATCCCTGCAAGACAATCTCTTGGCACAAAGTCTCATGTTTAAGGTCCCCGTGAGACGCTCCATGGCCAATATCTTTAGTCTCACAGGTCTTTTAAGTGTCTTCTGTGATTTTCATGTGAAGATCACGTCTCGTCTCCCTACTGTTTCTCTCCAGGATTTTTTTATAATAGATATCCATCCATCCATTTTCCTACCCGTTGAATCCGAACAAAGGATCACGAGGTTCTGCTGGAGCCAATCCCAGCCAACACGGGGCGCAAGGCAGGAACCAATCCCGGGCAGGGCACCAACCCACCGCAGGACACACACACACCCACATCCACACACCAAGCACACACTAGGGACAATTTAGAATCGCCAATCCACCTAACCTGCATATATATATATATATATATATATATATATATATATATATCACCTTATGGGATCGAACTTCAAAGGTCAGCGCCTAAGACGAAGCCTCTGACATTGTGCCATGGTGGCTGGTTCACTTATTTGATAGCATGATTAAATGGCAGCCAAACAGAATTGAGATGTGAAACGAGCCAACCGATGACCAGCTAAACTGGAATGTGAAACTCCAGCCAATTTCAAACTCCAACCAGTTTCTTAATGGGAAGCCAATTCTTGCTGTTAATTATGCCCGTTATTTAATTCCATGGCTCATTGCTGCTCTCATTCTGCCACAGCAGACATTTCCAAAAGTGTTGCTTTTCTGTTTTTCCTGAGAACATCTTCAAAATGTTTTGGTGACCTGAGAGATCAACCTTACTGAGAACTTTACGTTTTTTATTTTCAGATCTTGTGTGACGGGCACAGGTTAGCTGGTCATGTGGCAGCTTATTCATGTGTCTCATTATTGTTTGGCTGTTCATTACGGAAAAAGAAACAACTAAGGGACCTGAGTCAAGTTAATTAAAATGAAGGCAAAAGAAGTTAATTAGCAGTAAACACTGGTCATTAATTAAGAAGGTGGTCAGAATGAAAACCTGCAGCCACTGCGGCCCTCCAGGACTGGAGTTTGACACCCGTGATTTGTAACATGTCTATGATCTGCTTCTCGCAACTGAGAGGACGTGGCGGATGTCTGCCAAAAATATGAGGCTTGTAGAGTATGTACCTTCATCTTTTAGTTATATAGTTAAATGTGCCAAAGCTTCTAAAAAGTCTTTTTTTTCCTTGAAGAGGAGTCTTTAAACCGAGAGTGGTGTTAAACTCTGGTGTGCGAACGACCTACCCCGGCTAAATATCCAACACACAAAGGCTTTTGGTCCACCTATTGTCATTGTTTCTTGAAAAGGATTACTAACAATAAACAGTTTTTAGCCGTATGCCTTTCTGAATGGAGTGGCTGAAATTTTTTGTTCCTCATTCACATTGCCCTTATTGTACATTTTTCAGTTCTCAAAAAGCTTTATCACAATTGCTCGGCGTGTTCATTAATTACATTTCAACACAAGTTAAAACTGCTGTTTGTGGTTTGTAAATTTTAGAGCAATTTAGTAGCTGGACATAATGCTGATAGAACTTATATCTTATTGCAATTAAGTTTGTTCTGGAAAAAAAATGACAGACTTTGCATTCACTCTGTGTAAAAGTGATAAAATCTGCACAAATGCAAGGGCGTGGCACAGTAACAAATGGTTGTCAGAGGGCTAGCACTAGCAGCTTGTATGTTGCAAAAACATATTTATAAGCCTTCACATTAAAATCTGAAAAAGCAAATTGATAGTAGCCCATTTTTAGAGCCTTATTACTTTCAATGATGATCCATTATTGTCAATAGCAGGGTCAATAATGTTTGTAAACTGGCAATAGCTTCTTATAATGGATTCCTTTACTACAGTGTGGCCTCTCAAGTCAAATGTTACTGAAGTATCACCATGTTATAAAAAAAATCCTCTGAAAAAAAAAAACCAAGTATATTCTAAATCAGTTGCTTTTAATCTCAAGCCTGGATGTTTATGTTGGTTTATTTGGAAGGAAATTCTTTCTGTTTAATTAGACTGCTTGCCTCTGGACTCTGCAGTCTCTAATTTTTTCAATAGTTATAGTTTGATTTTTCTTTGAACTTCAAAAAATTGCAGTCAGGTTTCTGTTCCCAGGACATGATTCAGCCTCTGTGCCCTTTTAACTCCATTTTAAGCAACTTGCTAGTTCACTGTTTTTTTTTTTTAATTATTAGCCAATTAAGATGATGTGCAAATAAAATGAAACCAACTGCGAAGTGGAGCTGCTAAGTGACCCATAATTCTAAGTGTCACATTCCACCAAAATGCTTTCACAGACTCTTAAACCATCTCTATCAGGGAAGTGTAACCTACCTAAATATGATACAGGGACAGGAACCTTAAATATGTAGCTTTCCAATATAATAACGTATTCAGTAATCTCCAGAATTCTGGATTTAAAATCAGCACCTGGATGAAGATTCACTGGACTATTCCAATGAAGCTTAAGAAAAAGTGACAAGTAGTAATGAACTTTCAGCTTCAAGCAAAATGAGAAACCCCACAATCAACCAGCATAACATTTTGATACTAAATATATCTTACAGCTTAACTTATTTTCTGTATACTGAAGGGTTTATCCTCATTTTTAATGATTTCACTATCTAATACAATTAAGATGCCAAATTGGTGGAGGAATGTGATGGCAGTCACAGATAGATCCATATACATTAGCACCGAAAAGTTTGAAATTACCCAGATATTTTCATATTTTTGATAGAAATTGATACTATTTAAATCAAGTTACAATTAAATTGATTTAAAAATACAGCCAAGACATTACTCATATTGCAAATGGCTATTATTGCTTAAAATGACTGATTTATAATTTATTATTCACAAAGCAAAGCCCCATTTTCTAATTTTCTAATGGTAAATTCTGTTACTGTATATGCTCAAATAGAGGCCCCCCGGCATTTATTTGCAAAACTTGCCTCGGCTCCCGGCACTTAATAGAGACCGGCTATTATTAACAAAAACCTTCAGAACGCAATATTTTTTTTCGCTCGTGTCGGTACAGGTAGGTGCACAAAAATATCGGCTAATATTACAAAAAGCTACTTTATTTGAATTTCACATGCTGCATAAGACTGTTAAAGATAAATGGCAATGTCTTTCTGTACCTTTCGCTGCTATTCGTCGTCCAAATCCGCAATGACGGCTTTGTTGTTGTCCAGTTCACTATCGTCTTCCTCCTCTTTCAGGTTTGTTGCGACGCTTGAATTCTTGCCGCCGACAATTTCTCTCTTCCTTCAAAACACGGCTGATTTTCTTTGAGGTAATGAATTAATGAATCCTCACTGCCATCAGTAGAATTGGTGATGCCACAATTTGTGAAAGATTCCCGAATCATTTTATTTGAGATTTCATCCAATGCAGGCATGATCCATGTCACCATCAGATGTCGTGAAGATATATCTGTATTTCTTATATATGCAATGTGCTGACATGCACATGTATTACACATGTCTATAAAGATACAGACGCTTACAATGTATGCGTGCATCCTATGAACAATTACATTCCAGATTTAACATTCCAGCTACACATTTCTTTCACTATCTTCAAATCAGAAACTTTGTTAAACAGAACCTTCCAGATTTTCCTCATCTTGCAACCTCATCCACGCTGGAAAAAATATTGCTCAATCTCAAGGACTTAGACTCCATCTCTACAATATATAAAATCATTTTACAATCCCTCCCTTTCAAAGATCCAAGAGGACACTGGGAAAAAGACCTCTCAATTAATATATCAGAAAAGGAGTGGAAAGTAGCAATGCAGAGAATTCACTCGAGCTCCATATGCGCAAAGCATACAATTATACAACTCAAAATTATATATCGAGCACATCTGTCTCGACTAAAACTCTCCAAAATGTTTCCAGGGCAAGATCCAACCTGCGAACGTTGCGATCAAGTCCCAGCCTCACTAGGTCACATGTTCTGGGCCTGCACCAAATTAACATTATTCTGGACCAAAATTTTTAATTACCTTTCAGACAGCCTTGTTGTCACAATCCCTCCTAACCCATTAACAGCTGTGTTTGGGGTTCTTCCAGATGGGTTTAAAGTGGAGAAAGAAACAAATTGTGATCGCATTCACTACACTCTTTGCACGCAGACTCATTCTGATAAACTAGAAGAACCCAAACTCTCCTCTTTAAGTCAGTGGGAAACCGATGTGTTATATTATTTGAAATTGGAAAAAATCAAATACTCAGTTAGAGGATCCGTACAGACTTTTTTCAAAACATGGCAGGACCTAATCAGTAATATTTTAAAATAAGTTTATAAAGCACAGAGAATTTATTAATTTAGGTATGTTTACAAGCCTTAAATTTAACGCCGTTTGGCTTGCTGTCTCTCTCAGGGGTGGGGATCGATCTGTTCTTAACTCAATTTTTCTTTTTGTAAAAACTTGATGGCTTTGTATGGATTGCAATAAACTTAATTAATAAAAAAAAAACAATGTATGCTTGTAGGCAAATATCAAAGACCCGGCTACTGTTAGAGACCGGCTACTATTTGGCCGCGTCCCCTCCGAAGCCCTGTGCTTATTAGAGACTGGTGACAATAAGAGACTCTGCATTTATTGGAGTATATACGGTAATTCATCTATAATTATAATCTATTCATCTATATCATCTATTAATCACTTTTAAAGACTATTTTAAATGGCTATTATTGCTTAAAATGACTGATTTATAATTTATTATTCACAAAGCAAAGCCCCATTTTCAGCAGCCATTACTTCACTGTTCTAATGGTAAATTCTCTTACCGTATATGCTCCAATAGAGGCCCCCGGCATTTATTTGCAAAACTTGCCTTGGCTCCCGGCACTTTAAATAGAGACAGGCTGCTATTAGAGACCGGCCATTATTAACAAAAACCTTCAGAACGCAATATTTTTTGCGCTCGTGTCGGTACAGGTAGGTGCACAAAAATATCTTATATATTATTCATTTTAAATGCTAATTGGTTCTTAGAGAAACCTTTGCAGTTGTGTTCACACAGCTGAAACCTGTTATTCTGTTTAATAAAGCAAACAACATTGTCTTTCCTTGGGTTGCAAGGTACCGACATTCCTAAAGTTCAAGTCAAAATGAAATCACTTTCTTAAGAAACATACAATTATACAACTTAAAATTATATATCGAGCACATCTGTCTCAACTAAAACCCTCCACAAAGTTTCCAGGGCGAGATCCAACCTGCGAACGTTGCGATCAAGTCCCAGCCTCACTGGGTCACATGTTTTGGTCCTGCACCAAATTAACATCATTCTGGACCAAAATTTTTAATTACCTCTCAGACAACCTTGTTGTCACAATCCCTCCTAACCCATTAACAGCTGTGTTTGGGGTTCTTCCAGATGGGTTTAAGGTGGAGAAAGACAAAGAAACTGTGATTGGCTCCCGGCACTTTAAATAGAGACAGGCTGCTATTAGAGACCGGCCATTATTAACAAAAACCTTCAGAGCGCAATATTTTTTGCGCTCGTGTCGGTACAGGTAGGTGCACAAAAATATCTTATATATTATTCATTTTAAATGCTAATTGGTTCTTAGAGAAACCTTTGCAGTTGTGTTCACACAGCTGAAACCTGTTGTTCTGTTTAATAAAGCAAACAACATTGTCTTTCCTTGGGTTGCAAGGTACCGACATTCCTAAAGTTCAAGTCAAAATGAAATCACTTTCTTAAGAAACATGTCAGTCTGTTGTTGTTTTGCAAAATGAAGGTTCTTCCATTAGACAGATTGCCAATAAACTGACGATTTCATACAAAGTTGGTACCTTTATCAAAAAATCCATTTCTATCAAATACATAAACATTTTTGAGTGACTACAATCTTTTTCAATGCATTCTGTACTGTATTTCTGTTTTCAGTAGATTTAAAGCAGGAACTTGCTATGAAGCAAACATAATCACTGCAAACATCTAATGAGCTCGGAGACAGTTAGACAGATACTACTTCATTCAATCCCCAAAGACAAATTCGCTTAGTCTATGCAGCAAAAAGGGATAGCATAAAAATAATTTTAAAAAGTGCAAGACAAAGAAGTACACTCACAGCACAATAAAGATATTAGAAAATGCAAAAATACTCACCTTGTGCCAATTGTCTGTCATAGCCAGCAAAACAGCCACAATGTACCCACGGTGATGAAAAGAGTCGGGGTCTAAAGGTGCTCCAGAACAACACGTCACAAAGACAGTAGAGGGGGCTTCTCTGAGCAGCCTTTAATTCTGCCATCTTCCTTTTCTCTGCCACTGCCTCCAGTGAGTCCAGGGTCAGTCCTATAATGCAGTCAGCCTTACTGATCAGTTTCTTGGTCATCTTGTATCCCCAGAGCTGGTGATACAGCCAGTACACTGGCTGCTGTGAACTGGTAGAAAATACAAAGCAGCATGTCACACGCACACACACACACACTAAGTGCCTGAGTTGTCCAAAACAAAAGAGCAATTTATTTTTGATGGATCTTCCCAAAAGTAAGTACAGGGTGTCTCAAAAACTAAATAGACATGTACATAAAATAGAGAAAACACCACAGCTTTTCGACAACAGCAGTTTAGTAATGGTGTAGTGTAAAGGATATTGGACTAGGGGTCTACTCGTGTGGTTTATCCCATTACTAAAATTCTCGTAGTTACCGCAGGATGGGTAATGATATTAATAAAAAATAATGATGATAATAATTCTTATTCTTTGGCACTTTTCTCACTACTTAAAAGTACTTTATAGAGTGAGTGGGGAGCCATGTCAACCACCACTAATGTGTAGCATCTACCTGGATGATGTGACAACAGCCATTTTTGCTGCAGTACACAAACCACACATAAACTTTTAGGTGGTGAAGGGGTGAGAGTGAGAGGTAGCCAAGTAGAGACAGTGGACAATTAGGGGGCCAGAATGACAAAGCCATGGAGAGCAATTTCAGCCAGGACACTGGAATACACCCTACTCTTTTTGTAGGTTGCCCAGGAATCTTTAATGAGCACAGAGAGTCAGGACCTCTGTTTTACAACTTATCCGAAGGACAGAGTCACATTTTCAGCACAGTGTCCCCGCCACTGCACAGGGGCATTAGGAGCCATACTAACCCTAACCCTAATTTTCATACACGTTTCATAAATAGTTTCAAAACTATTTTGATTTTGATATTTGTAACATATTCCAAAAAAGAGTTTGGACAGTGAAAAATTGACCACTTTGCCTTTCCTTTTCACAACACTTAATACACGTTTAGGTACAACAACAATTTATTGAGTTTCTGGTGTCATTTTATCTTAGTCTTCTTGCAAACAAGTCTTAAGGTATGCAACAGCATGAGGTCTTCATTGTCACATTTTGCATTTCAAAATTCACCACACATTCTCAGTTGGGGACAGGTCAGGACTTCAGGCAGGCCAGTTGAGTTCCTGCACCCTCTTCCTATGCAGCCCTGACTTTCAAAATGTGGTTTTGCATTTTCTTGCATGGGCATCCATTTAAGAGATGTTGTTTTGAAAACATCATATGTTGCTCCAAAATTTGTATGCACTTTTCAGCATGAATGGTGCCTTCATAGAAGTGTAAGTTACGCTGACCCAGGGCTCTGACAGAACCTCATACCATCACAGACACAGGCTTCTGCACTTGTAACTGCTAAATGTCTGGATAGTCCTTTTCTTCTTTGGTCCAGATGGACATGATATGCATTTCTGCATTTCTTTCAAAAAAGACCTGAAATTTTCATTTGTTCAAACACAATACACATTTTTCACTGTGTGATGGTCCATCCCAGATGCCTTCAAAGCCCGGAGAAGTTGACATACGGTTTCCTTTTTGCATAGTAAAATTGTAACTGGCATTCGTGAATTGGATGTGACAACGTATCTTGTTACTTGATAAAGGTTTGCCCAAGTCCTCCTGAGTCCAAGTGATTATATCAGTTACTAATGAATGAAGGTTCTTAATGCGGTGCCATCTGAAGCATTAAACAGCATGGGCAGTCTGCTTAGTCTTCTACACTTGCCCTTAACAAACCAAAATATCTCCAGGTTCTTCTAGTCTTTTAATTATGCTATGTATTGTTGAGGATGAAATACTCCAATGTATTTTGATCTGTCTTTGAGAAACATTGTTTTAAAACTTCTAAATGGTTTTCTCATGCATTTGTGACGATCCCCTGCCCATCTTTGCTCATTTCCTGGATGTAACTTTTATACCAAAGCTTGATTTCTGAAATCAATGGTTTCTGATGTTATTTGCATTTTTCATACTGTCACAGCTTTTGCAAAGTTGGGGTTGTATTATATTATGCCTTTCATATCTATATATCTAACTATCTATGACATAGGTAGATAGATAGGAAAGGCACTATCTATCTATCATATAGTGTCTTTAGCATTTATCTATCTATGTGTGTGTATATATATATATATATATATATATAGTGCCTTTCACATTTATCTATCTATCTATCTATCTCTTATATAGTGTCTTTCACATCTATATATATATATATATATATATATAGGGGCGGCACAGTGGCCTCCCTGTGTGGAGTTTGCATGTTCTCCCTGTGTCTGCCTGGGTTTCCTCCGGGCGCTCCGGTTTTCTCCCACAGTCCAAAGACATGCCGATTAGGTGGATTGTTGATTCTAAATTGGCCGTAGTGTGTGCTTGGTGTGCGTGTGTGTCCTGCGGTGGGTTGGCACCCTGCCCAGGATTGGTTCGTGCCCTGTGTTGGCTAGGATTGGCTCCAGCAGACCCCCGTGACCCTGTGTTCGGATTCAGCGGGTTGGAAAATGGATGGATGGATATATATACACTCACCTAAAGGATTATTAGGAACACCATACTAATACGGTGTTTGACTCCCTTTCTCCTTCAGAACTGCCTTAATTCTACGTGGCATTGATTCAACAAGGTGCTGAAAGCATTCTTTAGAAATGTTGGCCCATATTGATAGGATAGCATCTTGCAGTTGATGGAGATTTGTGGGATGCACATCCAGGGCACGAAGCTCCCGTTCCACCACATCCCAAAGATGCTCTATTGGGTTGAGATCTGGTGACTGTGGGGGCCATTTTAGTACAGTGAACTCATTGTCATGTTCAAGAAACCAATTAGAAATGATTCGAGCTTTGTGACATGGTGCATTATCCTGCTGGAAGTAGCCATCAGAGGATGGGTACATGGTGGTCACGAAGGGATGGACATGGTCAGAAACAATGCTCAGGTAGCCCGTGGCATTTAAACGATGCCCAATTGGCACTAAGGGGCCTAAAGTGTGCCAAGAAAACATCCCCACACCATTACACCACCACCACCAGCCTGCACAGTGGTAACAAGGCATGATGGATCCATGTTCTCATTCTGTTTACGCCAAATTCTGACTCTACCATTTGAATGTCTCAACAGAAATCGAGACTCATCAGACCAGGCAACATTTTTCCAGTCTTCAACTGTCCAATTTTGGTGAGCTCGTGCAAATTGTAGCCTCTTTTTCCTATTTGTAGTGGAGATGAGTGGTACCCGGTGGGGTCTTCTGCTGTTGTAGCCCATCCGCCTCAAGGTTGTGCGTGTTGTGGCTTCACAAATGCTTTGCTGCATACCTCGGTTGTAACGAGTGGTTATTTCAGTCACAGTTGCTCTTCTATCAGCTTGAATCAGTCGGCCCATTCTCCTCTGACCTCTAGCATCAACAAGGCATTTTCGCCCACAGGACTGCCGCATACTGGATGTTTTTCCCTTTTCACACCATTCTTTGTAAACCCTAGAAATGGTTGTGCGTGAAAATCCCAGTAACTGAGCAGATTGTGAAATACTCAGACCGGCCCGTCTGGCACCAACAACCATGCCACGCTCAAAATTGCTTAAATCACCTTTCTTTTCCATTCTGACATTCAGTTTGGAGTTCAGGAGATTGTCTTGACCAGGACCACACCCCTAAATGCATTGAAGCAACTGCCATGTGATTGGTTGATTAGATAATTGCATTAATGAGAAATTGAACAGGTGTTCCTAATAATCCTTTAGGTGAGTGTATATATAGATATATAGTGCCTTTTACATTTATCTATCTATCTATCTCCCATTGCTTTACAGCAGTTGGGGTTGGACTCCTTCAATAAAGCTGTCTTGAAAGGTTGACTAGAAAGATTTAAACAGTGGCATTAATCAGAGAGTGAGGCCTCGAGGACAGACTCTTGTTGAGTTTCTTCAGTACAAATTGTAGACAGCATAAGATGGGCAGTTTTATGCAATGTAGTGTAATATAAACATTGTGCCACGCAGACTGAAGAAGAGTATATTCTATATATGGTTAACCTTCATGTTTTTGCCTGTAAAGCAAATTGTATATTTGTCTTTTAAGTAGAGTCTCATATTATTTAGGAAAGGAATATTATAAAAGTGATGGTATAGCTTGTAAATGTCCCCTTTATTAGAATGTTTTTGTGAAGCCTAAAACACTTTTTCTTTTTTTGCTGCCCTGTATTTAAACAATGTTAGGTCTTGTTAGTCCTCATTCTACTTTACATATCTAAAAAGTGTTTTTTAAGACAGGACTTTTTCACATCCTATATAAATGATAATATAGCAGTATTTCATTATTTTAAACTTTGAACACAGATTTTTCTTTTATTTGACAGACAGAAATGCACTGGAAAAGTTTAGGGATACTAGTCGTTTTAAAGATATTGTCCCAAGTGATGTTAGACTGATATGAGACCAGCTTATACAAGATCTTATATGATACATTCTGGAATACTGTCAGTACTGATTTTACATAGATCTTTAAACTGTTGTGTAACTATAACTGCTTAGTATTTAATGTTACACTTACCTGTAGAGAAATTCACTGTAAATAATAGTGTTGCTCAAATTATTCTTAAATCAAAAGATCTTGTAGAACACAGCAGTTGCATTTATCATATGAAAACAGTGATTACAGGTTGGTTAAATGATGCAACATATCACCAGAATGGCCATCGTTTAAAATGATTTAAATTTCCAGCCAATTTAAAAGGCAATTGTGGGACACGGTTGGCAGTTAAAAAGAATCAAAGAAACACAAAATTAATCTTTCACAAGTGCCACATTTTAGAGGAACAGATCAGGATGCAAGTAAAGCTAGTAACATGATAATATTAATATTTACACAGTACAAATTAGTGATGATTAGTCAGTCAGTCGGTCAGTCATTATCCAACCCGCTATATCCTAACACAGGGTCACGGGGGTCTGCTGAAGCCAATCCCAGCCAACACAGGGAGCAAGGCAGGAAACAAACCCCAGGCAGGGAGCCAACCCACCGCTGTAGTGATGATTAAAACATGCTAATATAAAAAAAACATTTATATTTAATATTGAAGAACTCTCCCTATTAAAGAATGAGCCCAGGAGTGCTGCAGTGTGATTTCAACCCAAGCAATCAAGTTATTTCTATTCAGGAGTTTTTCAATTTCTGTAATTATGTCCAGCATTTTCTTATTTGGTAAACTAGGGTTCAAGTTTAGGAGTTCAGTTATATTTTATGGTCGGCTCTTAGCCAGTATATTGTACATAACAAGGAGGTTGGGCAGGACTGCATCAAAATAAATCTACAAAAGAAAAAAAAAGGAAATCAGTGTGAAAAAAAATTAATTGCTTAGCAATTTAAACGAGCCATTTTTAATTGATTTTATAAATCTAACATAATTCAGTGCAATATCAGCTCAGAGAATTAGAGTGTATCAATTCTTAATCTTCTATTTGGTCTCAGTCATTGTTAATGCTTGTCCTTGTACAGTATCTGGTAGTTTTTAGTCACCAAGAATGTTTAATATAACTGCCCTTCCTTGGAGATTTTACCAACTTAGCTGTGGGCAATGGCAGTGGGCAGTGTCACCACACTAGGGCAGGGGTCCTCAATCCCGGTCCTGGAGAGCCGCAGTGGCTGCAGGTTTTTGCTCCAACCCAGTTACTTAATAAAAAGCACTTATTGCTAAAGTAACATTTCTGCTTCACTTTAGTGATTTTGAGCCCTTATTGCTTCATTTTGTCTTAAACGGCTATTTTAATTGCTCCTTATTATCAATAACATGCAAATGACAAGAGAGAGCAGCATATTTACATTTACACTTGTGTGTATTTATCTGCACTATTAGGTTTAATTAAATACTTGGAAGAAAAATGAAGAGAAAAAAGTGAAGGACTGAGAATTACTCGTCCATTTTAGCCTTCAAATCATTTGCATGATAGAAAGGAAAAGAAAATCTAGGATATGAGAATGACCTGACATAGCAGAGTTAATTTAATTTCATTGCTTGTTAGTGCTTTATTGGCAAGAATTGCTTTCTAATTAAGCAACCAGGTCAGAACAAAAACCTGCAGCCACTGTGGCTCTCCAGGACTGGGATTGAGGACCCCTGCACTAGGGTACTGCAGTTTTCCTCACAAATGAAAAGACCGAGGTAATCGTAGTTACTGGACACTAACATGCAGCAGTGTCACAATGGCAACATGTGACTGCTCCATGAGACATAATTGGCTGACAATATCAAAGAATCCAAACCTGCTACACTCACCCCCTGCTTTATCTCACAGTCAGCATTAAATGAGGTGGGATTCATTTCGGACAACCAGTACCCTTGTTGCTCTGAACCTCTACTCTCTCGGGCTGCCTCCTAAGTTCAGCACAGAAAGTAAGTCTTTTAACCAACCAATCAAGTTAAAGGAGAACTTTATTTTCAGTCCAATCTCTGGGGAGGATCACTTGAGTCCCGTTAAACAAGCACTCTTTCATCACACCTGGCATTTACTTTTTTTGATTGCTCTGTGGGATATTAAGATGGGATGTTTTGACTGCTTTTGTAGGGCACTCCAGCAGAAAATATAACCAAGGGGCCTCAAACTCATATCCACTATTGTAATGTGTAGCCAGATACTAGTGTTGGCCGAATGTGTCTTTTGTCGTTGCTTTATTGACTTCCTTTTAATTTTTTGAATCCTCATTTGCTTAAAATTTTCCATAGCCATTGTAAAATAAAAGAAAACCAGGAGATCGTAAAAGGCTGAGGTGAGTCCAGGCACCCAATGTAATGAAGGTGAAAATAAAGAGAAAAATGAAAGCAAAGTCTAACAAAATTACTTGCCGTCTATTGCCCCTTGCTAGGCTATATTAGCTTGCTCTTTTCAGGATTAATTTTCCTTAAGTTAGGAATATCTCCCATTGTAGATGCGTCCTTCAATGAGTTGGGTTTGAAAGTGAATGCCGACTTCCGGTGTCGTTGCTCTTTACATAAAGACCCAAGGTGGAAGAGGTGGGACCTCCAGGTGAAACCCAGATGTGATGTCAGATCCTGTGCTTTGTGGGTGAAAAACAATGAAGAGTTAGTGGCTGCAACATCTCAGGCATTTGAGGTGGAGCTGTCACCTTACCAAAGCCTTGTGGATGCCCCTTATGTATATTTGGGAGATACTAGCTACCAAATAACAATGGTTTCACTTGTACCTGTGTGTTTTGATCATATAAAATCTGTTTTAATTATATATATATATATTTTAATGACGAAAAGTAGAACATTAATCTACTCAGGTCCTTAAGACTTTGTGATGTTTTATTCATAAATACATTCAGACAATGTCCCATATTAGGCACATGCTGACACCAGAGCTGATTTAAGAGTCGCAACTTAAGCTAAGCTGTACATTTATGGTGGTGCATTGGAAATGCAACAATCTGAGAACTCTAATCTAAAGTCAGAAAAGTTTAAAAATGTTTTAATGAACAGCAAAAATGGACTTCTGCCCAAGAAATTGATGGTAATCCCCCCAAGCAGACTCCTAATTTGCTTCCTATATCATGTTGTATATTGTATCTTCTTCTTCTCACATATTTTTCTTTTACTTTTCCCATCAGTCTGTGTGACTCAGTGCAATTTCATTTTATTTTTCAGGTTGTAGCCACAGACATTTGAACATTTATTTGCTCTTTAGATTCTCTTCCCCACCCAGCCGTCAGCGTTCCTCCACTTTACTGCTCACATTCTCGCCTACCAGGCTCTGGTGTTCTGGCCTCCTTTGGCCTATTTTGGTGTCTTCTCTTGTCTGATGACTATGAGGTCAAGTAAGAGAAGACGGCCACCCCACTTTTATATTTTACTTGACTTTCTCTTTTATAGAGTAAAATCAGGTACTGCCTCAGAGCAAAAACTTGAAGGAAATGTTTAACTCTGTCTGGAATATTTGAATCGGACTTATTATTTTCATTTGTGGGTATGGGCAAAATTCAGAATTAGGCCATTGATAGTTTTATTTCTTTTAAGTTTTACTTCAAATCAGACTTTCATGTGTTATACAGCTCAGTCGCTCAGTCTTTCACAGTTCATCAGCTTTAAAGAGTGTAGGCAAGGCGCCATTGGGTCTTTATAACAACATTAAGTGGACCTCGACTTAAGAAGCATGTCTGCTTTACAGCTTGAGATTTTTAGTGTTATTTATATTTACTTTAGTTCCTACGGTACACAGCCAAATATGGAGTATTTATACTACAGCTTCTGAATTAAGTGTTTTTACTTTGCAATTTTACTCTTTGTTTCTGTGTATTTTGTAAAGTTAATTTTTTTTATGTAGGGTAGACAATGTTTATGCAAGTATAACTAATAACTACCTCTGAGTTAGCATGGTAATCATATTACAATTTATGGTCTGGTTCATTTTATAATGGAAAATAAAAAAGAATAATAATAAAAATATTAGCTGTACAAATTATAGGATCTATTTTGGATGTATATATTTTCGTTACCTCTTGTAAACATTTTACATAAAATATGTTAAAATAAAAGTAATAGTTTCATAAAACGCATGGGAATGAGATGGTGTGTTTCTGCTTCCTTTTCTTTAATTATTTACAAAGTGTTTTTCATCTTTTATGATTGTGGTTTTGGGAGTGCTCATTATGAATATAAAAAAAAATAATCTTCAGAACTGAACCTTCCTCAGCTGGTAAACTACAAAGTCTTATTAGAAATGACACGGGGTTACACTTTTTTTCAAAGGTTTTGCTTGGTGATAATGGTAGAGAGCTTCAAGCCGAACACAACTATAATTTCAGATTGACTGTATCACTTTTATATAATGAATTATACAGTTAGAAATTTAGTAGTAAACAATGCTATACTGTAAATAACCAGAAAAAAAAAAAAAGAATTCATAGGCATCTAAAATCTTAACTTTATTCAGTAATTATCATTTCTGGACTGATGGAAATAAAACCACAAACTGGGAATTAACAACTTGCTCAATTAAAGTAGAGGCCCAATTAAATGAAGAAATTGACTGGGGTGGAAACATGAAGCTACAGGGGCATCCTGGACCAAAGTTGAAAACCACGGCTTTACTAATTGAATGTGCATATCACTGTGAACTAGATGAGACTTTAAACCATAATAATTCAAGGTGACAACTGTGTTTTAGAAAGAAGGGAAATAATAGGGCAAAGGAATACAATTCAAACGGATAAAAACAGCAAGTTGTGAGAATGAGATACAGTATGTGGGGTAAACTATAAAATAAACACCTTCAGGTACGGGAGAAAAATATTACCTGTACTTCTCCAGGAACCAATGGACATGGAAATGAAATTCAAATTGGTAAAAATAGTAAGCACTAAGAACAAGATAAAAAGTCATGCATAAAGTAAACTGGAGACAAAACATGAGTGAATCTTAATGTTTATGACATAATGGCTAATGATGGGAAATAATGCAAACTCACAGAAAACTACTAGAACTACAAACAAAGTGCATACTATTACTTTATAAAAACATGTGGCAATCCTATAAGATGTAATTGGTGAAGAGCCTTTATCACTAAAGGGGTAATTTAAAATAATAGGACACTGTTATATACTCTAGAAACTAAGTAAAAAATTAGGAAACAATATAGCAAAATATAGGAAAAACTACAGAATATAGAAACTGCTATATGTAAATAAAAAATAAAACATACAGATGGAAAAAAGTAAACAATATCTTTTTAAGTAATCATGAAAAGTACATATATTACCACAAAGGCAATTACTTTACACAAACATATAATAGTTGTAGGTGAAAAAGTAATTATAATCAACACTGGAATGAAAATCCATCCATCCATCCATCCATTTTCCAACCCGCTGAATCCGACCACAGGGTCACGGGGGTCTGCTGGAGCCAATCCCAGCTAACACAGGGCACAAGGCAGGAACCAATCCCGGGCAGGGTGCCAACCCACCGCAGGACACACACACACACACACACACACACACACACACATCAAGCACACACTAGGGCCAATGCACCTGACCTGCATGTCTTTGGACTGTGGGAGGAAACCGACACAGACACAGGGAGAACACGCAAAGTCCACGCAGGGAGGACCCATTAAGCGAACCCGGGTCTCCTAACTGCGAGGCAGCAGCGCTACCACTGCGCCACCCGGAATAAAAATCCTAAACACAAATATAAATTGCTAGCACTAAAAAAATACAGATTATAAACATATAAATAAAACATTCAAAATATAATAAACACACAAAAAGAAAAAATATATAAATCATGATAATACACAAAAGCAAAATACACAATGTAAACAAAAATAAATAAAATAAAATCACGATATTACAGTAGTGTATTCCAAAGAGTAAACAGTGACCAACGATCTAAAATATTAATAAATAAAATTAAAAAGCTAACTACTCTGGTTTGATCTCTGCTTTGCTCCAAATGCTAAGACGACAGGCTTTGCCTCTCACATAACCCTAAGCTGGATAGTAAATGAGTAGGTAAGCAGTACTGGTGAAACGTTAAACCAATATAATTCATGGTGATGGCAGACAACTTTAGGAAACAGATGCTAATGTGTGAAAACAACAATAAAGGAAAGAAATGTACATTTGTAATAGATAATAACCTAGACTCATGGGTTAAATGCATTTTACAGTCCAGTAAATGGTTGGGTTGTGCAATTCATTCGTTATACTTTCTGTGCCATATGACCCCACACATGAAATAAAAAAGGAGATGGGCCTCCATTTTCAACATATTGTCAGAACAGAAGTGAGTTTGCACAGACCAGTCTGATCAGACAAAGGGAGAAAAAAAGCACCAAAAGGAGGCGTATTCACACAAAACTCACCAGTAAACACAGTGCAAAAAAATTAAAAAGGCAAGTAAGAGAACTGTCTGGAAAATGATTCCTCGGTTATGGACCCACTTATGTTGAATATTTGAACAGTACTGCCTGTCTAGTGAGATTAATGATGAAAGAAAGTTGCCATGTTACTGATCTTAATGGGAGCTTAAACCTCTCACTTGTTCTGTAGTGTAGTGGTGCCAGTTAAACCAGTTGTGAAAACATTCAACCAAAATTGCAAACAGCTAGAGATTAATTTGAATGCAAAACCATTTACCGGTTAACATTGCTACAGAGTATTTTACTTTCATAAATATAACCAAATTTAAGTAAAGCTTAGCTGAAGCTTTTCTCACTTTTATTAAAAGGTACAATGTTGCAGAGAAGCAACAATAGGGACGTGTATACACAATCAGCTTAGCAAAACTCTTAAGACATGTCCTCTGGACTGTGAGGAAGATGAAAAGCAGTGACTTTATGGACACTGTGACAGATGGGGGCGCTATCGCTCCCTTGAACCCCTGTCCAAGACTCCAGACACCAGATAAAAGTCCAACAGTTGACTTTATTTTTATGCCACAGTGCACAAAGCACCTTCTCCTCCACTATACTCATTAAACAATACACAATCACTAATCAATACAATCCTCCACTCCCAGAAGCGTTGCCACCCTTCCACCCAGCTCAGCTCGCCATCTGGGAGCTCCCACAGTCCCCTTTATACTTCCTGACCCGGAAGTGTTCCCAATCCCCAGTCCATGTGATTCTTTATCACTTCCGGGTCAGGTACAAGTCCTTTTTTTTTTTTGTTCACCCCGGAAGTACGTTGCTCTTCCTATGACGCACTTCCGGGTTATAGGGCACATATGACTCTTTGCTCCCCCCTGCAGCTCCCTCTTGCAGCCCCTGTGGTATCCAGCAGGGTCGTGTATAAAAACTCCATAGTCCATGATTCTCTGCTGGTCTTCAGGGCACCTCCATACTGCAGGGAGGGCTCCATCTGGCGGCCTGGGGGTATTGACCGGGATGACAAGCCGGCCATATACCACAACACATATAAGAATAGCACAATGAAAAGTAATGAGATGATAAAAGAGTCTTTCGGACACACGAGAGATAACACACTATATGCACAAACCCCTTTTGCAAATCAACTTTTGACACTTTACGGTCTCAAGAATCCAAGGGATGTTTTGGTTACAACTGTAAGAAGCCAACCCTGGGCATGGCATAATTTTGTTTTTGGGCACATTCACCAAATCTAAAACACACATCTTTGGAAAATGGGTGGAGACCATAGCACCGAAAGAAACGTCAAATAATCGGCCAGCAAATAAAACACATCCTCTTACTGTTGTGATTCAGCTGCTCTAACCACTTAAGTCCCTTAAGACTAAAAACGTTTTCCTCATCATACTAATAAAGGAATCTCCATATTAATGAGAACATTGATATTATGACTTGCACAAAATGCAATATGCAAATTCAGAAAACAGACAAATTCATGGTCACTGTTAAGATGTAATGAAAATAAGGCCTAGTAATGAATTATCACTTTGTTATATTCTTATTTAGCACCTTCTCATTGGACAGTCTAAAAGTGTTGTGTATTTTTACAAATATAAAATTACAAAAACACCACATTTCATGGAATCTACACATGGAAGTACACAAACTTACCGCCTACATCTATTATTATTAGTAGTAGTAATAGTGCAGCAATGAATAGTGAGCAGTTTCACTTACAGGATAATCCACAAATGAAGACAAGGCCAAGTGCCATCACATCCTGGGTGTGTGGCAGTGCCCACTAAATACTCTTTTTTGACTTATTAATGATAATTGACAGTACTCAGGGGTGCAACTTGATATGAACTTTCCACACCTAATTACAGAAAATGCCAACACTTAAAGTTTTTCTGGCTAGCCAAACACTCACATTACCACGTAAATGAGGTTAAATCAGGTGTTCAGAGTTTCACTCGTGAGCGTCTTACTAGAAGAAGCTGGTTATTCATCACTTTTTAAAGAATGCCATGTGTACCTGAAAAAGAGAATCAGTTATTAAAATAATAGTGAGTAAAGAAACACAGCAGAGTAGACCAATCCTTCACTCAGGAAGAAAGGCAGATTTTTCACTTGTTCCAAGTTTTGCCTCCTTCTTTCACTGTAAGGCCTTTCTTTTCCATGGCTTCATCTCTGTCATCCCTGTACAGTGTTTGCTGCCTACTCACTTGTTTCAAACATCTGTTGTCTCTGATCATCTCTCTTGTTCCTGACTGACTACCAACTCTTTGGAAACTCAATCCATTTATCTTTTCATGTCTTAAGACCACATCTCATTACACGCCTCTTCCTGCGATTTTCAGTCACCGACTTATTTCTTAGTGAGTTGAAGCTGCGGGGAGCTCCAGTGAGTGCCAGCTGTGTAGCAACAAACTCAGCGACTCCATCTAACCGCAGTGTGACTCACCTCAACAAAGCCAAACGGTTTGAATTTTGTTTCAAGCAGCCTGCAGTCTCCAAAGACTCCTTAATAAGAGCATTACATCTGGAAACTTACACAGTATATGTAGGAGGAGAATGGAGAAGCTGAAACAACAGGGAGCACCGCTACAGTTCTTATTATTTTTCACTTCACTCACTGGTCTTAAGTTTTAGGGGTGCATTTTTGCATATGTGAGAGCTGACAACCAGGGGGCGCTCATCTAGAACTACAGTACAATAAAAACAGCAGCAGCAGCATTCAATGTATGGGGTAAACGTCATTACGGGCCATCCTAATTACAATAAAAGATATTCAAAGTATATAGCACATTTGTTTTGCATTTGCATTTATAAAAACATTACCCTGGTAATCTTTGAATCTATTAAGATTATTGAAGGAAGTCAAACAAACGTATTACTTTGTGAGCAGAGGTTAGTAATAAGATAAGAAAATATCAATTAAAGAAATAATAGGATAATAAAATATCAATTAAAGAAATAGTGTGATAGTAATAGGATAATAAAATATCAAAGAAATAATAGGATAATAAAATATCAATTAAAGAAATAATGTGTGATAGTAATAGGATAATAAAATATCAATTAAAGAAATAACAATGTGTTATAGTAATAGGATAATAAAATATAAATTAAAGAAATAATAGGATAGTAAAATATCAATTAAAGAAATAACAATATGTTTGATTTTATAATGCCAAATATTATTAGGAAGAAACTAATTCATTGTTCATTGGGACTGAAAGTGAAAATAAAGTTTTGCGGGGTAGTTGAAACAGCACCATCAAAATATCAGCGCCTTGCTCAGAATTTCAAATACCCTCTTAAACATTCTTCCATAGCGCAAGCCATATAAAGGGCCTGTCAATACTGTTAAGAAAAAATATATATATATATATATATATGGATTCACGAAGCTGTCAAGAGCACCAAATGCAAAATTGGAGATGTCCAGCCACAAATACAGTACATACTATGCTGGTGAACATTGGAAAATAAACACTAACATGCATCATACAGACAAGAACCTATATGTTAATACATAATTTAGAACCATTAGAAATTACGTAAATCATAAACCAATATAATATGCAAATATAAAGTAATGTATTCTCATCTGCTTGTGTTTGGTTCTTTACAAAGTGCCTTGTGAATGTTATCTTTGTGCAAGGCATCACACGGAAAAAAATTTTGACCTTAGGAAAACAGCCGTCGGTGAAACCTTTCAACACCATTTCTTTGTGCCTTACCCAAATGCAATAAATAAATACCTTTTCTATATGTGTATACAAGTTGAAATCACCCTCAAACAACCTTACAAGTACCAAAAAAAGGGTTTTCAATGGAACAATTACAGTACATTCCTAAAAAGTCACCTGCCCCACTTTATTATCCTGCTTAGTTAAAAGCACATGTAGACTCGCTCTAAGACTATATCAACTTTTTCTCTCTCTTTAAACAAAAAACTAAACAGATTCTATTTTAACTTAAAAATTACACATCACCAACTCAACTCCAAATTTATTATCTTTATTAAAGGAAGCACGAACGTCCTTCAAGTCACTGTCTACAGCATCTGCTGCTCCTCAGATTCCCATAGAGTTTAAACCTAGTTACATCTTTGCCTGAAGAAGGGGCCTGAGTTGCCTTGAAAGCTTGCATATTGTACTGTTTTTAGTTTGCCAATAAAAGGTGTCATTTTGCTTGCCTTTTCTCTACATTCATAACGGCGAACACGATACAACACCCTAGTACTACACCACAAGCAAACCTTGCTTTTTTAAAAGGTAATTCTTTGCAGTTTACAGCTGGCGTAAAGTATTCATGTAAGCTTTCATCCCCTTGAAATTTTTCTCCAGGAAGACAGCAACCCCAAACAAAGTCAAAGCTACACAGGCTTCAAAACAACAATGTGAATGTCTTGCAATTGAGATCTTGTGGCCAGACCAGAAAAAGGCTGTTCACTCAGGAGCTCCGTGCAGCCTAGTTTAGACCACCTTACAGAGGTCTGTTTTCACTTTGACATTAAGGAGTCTGTTTCTGATGATCAGTGTGTCAAAAAAGCCAAATTAAATCCCATGTGATTCAAAGTTGTACAATAATAGAATTGAAGAATTCCCAGATGAGTGAAGACTTTTTTTTTTTATATATAGACATTGTACATTATGCCACCTCCAATTAGAAAGTTCAACACTCTTAAAACACAATTTTTCATCAATAATGTTCAAACATAAATTAAACAAAATAACAATCCATTGATTTTTCTTTGCCAGCCTAATGCAATTTTAACCTGCAGGAAGCTGGAATGTATACTAGCAAAATCAGGCACATAATAAAGACAAACCGTGGATGGGATTCCAGTTCCTCACAGACCACTCACACATACTGTGCACTTACTCATGGGAGTCAAATGACACTTTCCAAAATAATCTATTAAACACTTCTTTAGGATCTGGGAGTACCTGTCCTTTCCATGGATCTATCCATTCAATGCATTATCATTCATCAAAACCTGAAGAAACAAGAAAAAAAAGGTCACACAGAGTAGGTGCAGATTCTACAGAGGCACGGGGCCAGAACATTTAATACAGTCCTGTGGACCTGCGAAGCTGAAAACCAAATCACTGAACCAACCATAAAAAGTGCTTGAAATACCTTGTCTTTAAAAGGTGAATGCATTTCTTTGAAATTCAACTTGAATTTTTTTTAGAGCAAATAGTGTTACACTGCCATCTAGTGGCAAGATAAAACAATGGCACAGAAATGGTATTTTTTACATTACTTGCTCCTACTAGTCTTCCTTATAGACAAGCTACTTTCTGTCTTTCGATACTGACCACTATATCAAGGTGCTTTGCAAGTGCAGAATTAATTATAATAATTTATAAATGGTGTGTTCAGTGATTGGCAATGCCACCTCACAGTTCCTTAGCCTAGTCAGCACAACTTACCCATAACTATGTGGAATACTCGAACATCCAGACAAACCTCAGAGATGTGCAATGCTGTGATAATTTACATCTCTGGCTTGTCCCAGAATAAGTCAAGCAGTGAACTTTATTCTGTTTAGAGTAGGCTCCTTCATCACAGTACTGGTATGAATACATGGCTCTGTCTACAAGAGATTAATAAAAGAAAACAAAAAAAAAAAAAAAGATTTGAAGGGGATAGATGAATTTATATAAATCAAAAGTATGTCACAGCTGGAGATGGCTTATTTTTGCCATTGGTTAGAGTAACAGTCAGCACATGACCAAACCAAATGATGCAACTTCTGGGAAGCTCTGGCAGCTGTGCAATGTAGCCTCTGGGGATTGGATCTCTGGCCTTAGTGGATCTCAGACTAGGTACCTGATGGCTGAAAGCCTTGACTCAATTCCCAGATGTTTAAACATATGTCTGGACCTCTTCTTCCATTGTCCATCTTTCTAGTGTTATTGTTTAAAGTATCTGATGCTAATCCATGAGGAGATGGTTCCCAAAAACTATTGATATGAAGCCTTGTTCCATGTTGAGTGCTATCTTTGCCCATTGGACTGTCTGAGGAAGCTCTGGCAACTGTGCAACTTAGCCTCTGTGGATTGTGTATCAGGCTTTGGTGTGCCAGATGCCAGGCTTCCTATTGCCTTTAACATTATCTATAATCTCAGACATATGGCTGGACCTTCATCTTCTTCCATAGTCCACCTTTTTCATGTCATTGTTAAAAGTATTGGATGCTTAACCATGAGGAGATGGTTCTCAAAGACTTCTGATATGACATCTGGCTCCCTGTTGAGTGCTTCCTTTTCCAATTGGACTGTCGCAGCAAGCTCTGGGAGCTATGCAACTTAGCCTCTGTTGATTGTCTCTCAGGTTTTCGTGTTGCATATGCAAGGTTTCCTATTGGCCGAGTTATTTAACTCATCATCTATAGCTTTAGACATATGGCTGGACCCTTCATCTTCTTCTAAAGTCCATCTTTCTCATGTCATTGTTGAAAGTATCTGATGTTAAACCATGATGAGATGGTTCCCAAACACTATTCATATGAAGTCTTGCTCCATGTTGAGTGTTACCGTTGCTCTTTGGAATGTCTTTGGAAGTTCTGGCAAGTATGCAACTTAGCCTCTGCTGATTGGTTATCAGACCGTGGTGTGCCATATGAAAGACTGAATAGGAAACCTGGAATATGCAACACCAAAACCAGAGAACCAATCAGCAGAGGCTAATTTGCATAATTATAGCTGTTTTGCCTGAAAGCATTTGTTGGTACTGCAGAGACCAATAAAAACATGGTTAAGGCAAACAAACTACACAAAGAATGTATCCTGCCTGGATGCAATTAGGAAGTCAAAGGTGGCGGCTCAAGTCTTTTGACATAGTCAAAAGAAATTTCTACACATATTCCATCAGTCTATGGTTGTAAAGGAGCACTTTCATGCAGTAGTACATTAGGGAAGCAGCACGAGAATATTAGAAGTCAAGAAGCATAAGCTAATCAGGAAGGTTGGCTCTCCTTTTGGGATCACCTACAGACTCTGGAGGTAGAGAGGATGCTGGTTAAGCTACTGACTCTCATGAACAGTGCTTTAGACCAAGGACTGCAAAGTCACTCCTGGGTGACCGGTGTGGCTGCAGACTGTTGTTCCAACCCAGTTTCTTAATGAGAAGTTAATTATTGCTGTTGAAGCCATTATTGCTCAAGCAACATTTTTATATTTCAGCTTGTTTGCTTCACTTGTTATTATTCCTCATCCTTAATTGCTTATTTTATTCTTAAACAATTGCATTCGGCATTTTAAAATCAATCTTATTAGTGATAATGACAAAGGAACAAGCAGTTCTCTACCTAACGTTATTCAATTTACATTTGTGTATATTCATCATGAAATTTGTCATTGAAAATATTTGGAGGGACACTAAACAGAAAAAAAAAAAATTACTAACCCACTTCATGTAGAAATCACTTCAAGGATATCCTTGGAAAGGAAAACACACACACACACAATATAAGGATGACCTGACATGCCAGAATGAAAACGCTAACAAGCCATAAATTGAACTGGTTATTGAAAAGGATTGGCTATTACGTGAGAAATCCCATTGGAACAAAAACCTGCAGCCATTATGGCCCTCCAGGACCAGATTTGGACACCCCAACAGCCTTTTTAAACTGCAGGGTAACATCTGCAATAGTTGCATTCTACCATGGGCACCAAGATGTTACAAAATATCCTCATATTAGTGTTCGTGTGTCTGCTATTAAAAATATGTCTTTAGCAAAACACATTATTTTACTGTTTTGATTGAAGTGCATCCTAGGCTACACTAACTGCAATTTACTGGGATCAATAAAAGTATGATAGAGTCCTAAAGTTCAAAACTTGACACCATGGTAAAAAATATTTCCACCAATTATTTATCTTCTGAAACATAACAGACTACTGGCACTGTCAGTCTGAAGGTAGCTGTATGTAGAATGATGGAGGAAAACAACAAAATACACTACTTTTTAAACTACATTGTATTATTTTGGGTCTCACAAAGAAATTAAATTACCACTGGCTTCTCACTACTAATGGAAACAATTTGACTCCCACACTGTTCACTGTCTCTGTGGGTTCCTCCTTCCAAGTCTGAAAAGACAAACATACGGGGTTAAGTAGAGGCTCTAAACTAATCCATCATAAGCAGGTGTAGGTGTACAAGCATACCAAGCAAAGGAGCTCATGGATGGATGCTACCCAGGGCCTGATGCTACAGGGACAGGGCAGAGCCACCATAATACCTGGGTTGAGTGGTTTAAGACAAGAGATTGACGTACTATATTATTTTAATTCTTACAATGTCTTAAAATGCCGACTCAATGCTGTGCCTTATGGGGCTTTTTAAACCCAATTCTTATATTCCTTATTAGTTGCTTTGTATATTAGAAAATAGATGTGCCATCACAAACCTATCGACTGACCATCTTAACACCTTATAGTGATGATTGTAAGATTTGAAAAAGATGACACGATGGTTTCATGGGTTGTGGACATACTACTCTAAATGGAGACTAAAATCAAGGTAAGTGTATATTGGATCAAAATTGACCTAAAGAAAAAAAAAGTGTGCAAAATGTATCGTGGCCAGACAAAAATGTGACATCTGGCGACTTTTTTGCTTTTTGTAAAGTTAGGGTACTTTGGCAAGATTCTGAGCTAAAAATATAACATTTAAGATGTAGTGTTGACATCACGCACCTGAAGCAGCAAATCTTGGATGGGTCAACCCCCCAACTGTATATATAACACTGACCCCTTGCATTTTAGGTTCAGAGTCATTCAGTGGAAGAAAGAGAGCAGTTTCACACCAAGGGACAGCAGGAATTCAGCCCTTCCTCACCCTCCCCTACGCTTCATGTTAGTGTACACCACCACTCCCACATCACCCAGATGCTGGGGGAATAAGAGTTCCCTCCTT